>NC_056749.1:159862503-159925003 GCF_019279795.1 Protopterus annectens
AAACAGCTTATGCTACAGGGGTATCATCAGCATATCATTATACAGAGTTGTGTAAAGACACTAGAAAAGGCAAGTGAGAATAGTTGCAGGAAAGGATACCATATGGAGAGGACAGAGGCATGCTGAGGGAAGAAGAATAGAAAAGCTAGAAGTGCGAGAGATGGAAAGAAAAGAGGGAAACAGGATGAAAGAGAAGCAGTAATCGAGGGGTTGACAAGATGAGATAAAGGATGAAATAGGGCAAAAGAGTTGTGAGAGAGATGCGGGCGGCCGTGGTGGTGCAGCAGTTAGCATTACTGCCTCACAGCAAGAGGTTTTCCAGTTCGATCCTCGGGTAGAGTGCATTCTGTGCGGAGTCTGCATGTCCTCCTCTGTGGTTGCATGTGTTTCCTTCAGGTGCTCCGGTTTCTTCCCATAGCCCAAAGACATGCTGTAAGTGGATTGGATACTCTAAATTGGCCCGTAGGCATGAGTGCGTGTGTGTGCCTTCCATGGAAGGTTGGGCGCCTGGCTGGCAACTCAACACAGTAAAACTCCACTGCCAATCATGAGTGGACAGGTGATCCACTGTGGTGATCCCTAGCTGGGAAAAGCTGAAAGAAGAAGTTGTTGTGAGAGAGATGCATATTCATGTAACATGACCTGTGAGAGTGCAGCTGCATTTGTTTGGGTGAAGTGGTGTGCCGTGAGCTGCTGTCTGAAGTCCAAAAACATTTGTACATCTATGACTGAGAGTGGAATGGAGTCCCATACTTATATGTGTAGAATGTATTGTCAGTGCAATGAAGTTTAGTTTCTGTAATTAGTAAGGTGGGCTGAGATTGAGAGATAACCCTGGGGGAGGGGTATACGACGTGTGCAGTACATTATTTGTAATTATAATAAACAGTATCAATAGTGATTTAGTAGCGATAGTATATTGACTGCTAGTGCACTGATTAGTGCAATTTGGAAATTGTGAATGTAAAATTTTGAAAATTCAGTATATTTATAGGGCACTATTTACAAGAATTGTTAGAAACATCTGGGAAGTTGCTTAGAGAAAGTGGACAGGATTTGTAGATAGAGCTGTTATCAAATGCTGAGAATTAAGATGCAAGAAAATACAATCAGTGAGGATTATGTTTTTAAGGGGTGTGTGTGTGTGTGTGTGTGTGTGTGTGTGTGTGTGTGTGTATTTATTTAATTTATTTAATGCTGGCAATGCCTATTTTAAGTGAGGATCTAGGTTATAACATGCATCAAAACATGCAGGAAAAAATGCCAATACAATTAAATAGCAGTAAGAAAAATAATAACATACTGTAAATTATACAAAAAAGACTCTACAAGTGTACAATGCATTTCAGAATAAAAATATTTCTAGCAGGAAAAATACAAATTACAGTAACAAAATTATGCAAAAACAGTAACTTTACAGTAAGTTTAAAACAGTAAGATGAGTGCACATACAGTTGCTTAGTACCATAGTCACATACGAGTGGCAGACAGTATTTACACAGGAGTAGAAAAGGAGGTGTAAGTTTTAAACAGCTAGGGAAGGGATACTTTGATTAGTGGCAAGATTAGAGACCTGTGTGAGAAGGAGAATAAAAAGGTAATGCATTATTGCAGGTAGTGGAGTTTAAAAGTGTAAAACATACAAATGTAAGTACTTGGTAACTATATTAGGTTTGTAAAGAGAATGCAGAAAGACGTGTTACAAGCAGATAAATAGAGGTAAAATATTAATGCACCAGTGGAGTAAAGTTATCTATATGAAAGAATGATTAGATGGTAGTTAAGTATTAACCATCAGTAATACCAAGCTTGTGAGACAGCAGCATCCTTATTTATTTGTTTTCTTACTTACTATTTTTTCACCTGGTAAATGGACTGGTCTATTGGCCCTTTTCATCTATGATCCAGGCTCAAAGAGCAGAAAATACATCATGGTCTTTCAATCAACAATATTATACACAAAATGAGTATGTAGCAAAAGTCAGTGCATAGTAAGATTGAATGCAGAATAACATTAAAAGATTCAGTCAGAGTGCATTGAAAAATAAGTTACGTACAAAATGTAGGCAACGATGTGCAACAAAATATACCTAAACTCCTAGCTACATGTGAAATATTTGTATACAAATGCCACAATAAGAGGCTGAGAAAAGTTTATTAAATGTATTTCGCTATTCATGATATGGCATGGTAAGTTACCTAACCATTGTCATGGTAACAGTTGCAGGTAGATTAAGTAAAGAGGTGCTCTTTAAGTGCATCTTTGAAGCTTTTAATGGAGATGAAACTAAATAGGCACCTGGTTCTAGGTAGCAGGTTGCAGTCTAGAGAAGGTTCTCTCAACTGCAGTAGTTTTGAAATCGTCATATCTTGGAAAAAAAAATATTCTGAAAAATGGTCATCTCAAATTTAGAATATGCAAGCCTATTTTTTCAACTATTCAATTTCCATGTTTCAGGACTCGCTCATTTCACATGGTTACAGATTTTGTTAAATCTGAGGTTATGCCTTATGGAGTGCCAGTTTGGTAGTGACGGAAGACCAGGGCATTGACTTTTAAATAGTATCTTGGTTAAAAAGAAGAGATGATTGAGTTTTAACTTATTTTTCCTCAAGGCAGAAGGTGAGGTTGCTAAGGTTTCAGGTGTGATTGCTGTTGGCTGGGCTGTAGATGTTGCTATTTTATAATATTTTGTTTCCAGTTTAACTGAACAGCTTTATTTAGGTTACCTATGTAAGTTTATCAGTAGAAGAGGCTAGTGTTCAACAGTCTCTGCCTAGTGCTAGATGATAAGCATTTGGTGATGTGGTGGAAGTAACTGGTTTCTTGTTAATTTCCTTCGTAATGGTGAATGTATGTTCTGCAATACTAAAATAATTACTTATGATAAAACCAAGTTATTTATGGTGTCATATGACCTCAATATCAATTCTGTTAATGTAGATTGTATTAAGGTATAGGTGTTCTGTACCTGGCCAAAAATCATTAGCTTTCTTTTCATTCAGAATGAGATTGCAGTCCTTAAGCCAGTTAATGGCTATGTTTATGGACTGTTGCATGAGATAGTCAAGATTATTTGTTTTTGGCACTACATATAAGTGTGGAGTTGTTAGCATACTGCATAAGTTTAAACCCCTTTAGAGACAAAGTTCTCAAATACTTCACTCTGTGACTGCAGTGAACCCTTTAAAATATGTAATAACTTAGGCTCAGATTCATAAAGGCTTAGCACTATGGGAAGTCTTACCTCAGAATTTTTTTTTTACACTGAGTTTAGCCTTTCTGATTCAGACACTGGTCTACCACTGAGGATTTCCTCTCCTGTAGGTCTCAGAGCAGACAAAGTAATGCAGCTGTCTGAACAATGGCTAATGCTACTAATTAGTCATGGGCTCTCCCCCAGAAATGTCTGTAGCTATTGTTTTGCTTGGTTGAGTAAAATTTTACACTTGGAAAAAAGTGACCAACATTAAAAGCATAGGGATCATCCATTCACTATTATGTGAGTACTCATAGTGAAGGTAAATTCAGCAAAAAAACGGGTGGGATCATCTAACTGTGTGGATGTGTGTGTAAGTGCCTATAGGGGCATGAATGTGTGTGTTTGTTTTTGTGTGTGTTAATGTCTGCCTGAGTGATCACACTAATTGGGGGTTGGGTAGAGAACTGAGAGTTTGTATGCTTGTGTTGGAGCATACCTGTAGGTGAATGGGTGAGTATTTCTGAGAATGCAATGAACCCGGGGGGTACTAAGTGAATGTGAGCAGTGGAATGTCTGTGAGTGAGTGAGTGAGTGTGTGTTTATTTAGTTGCCCTTGCTAAAGAGAACACTGGCATCATAAACCAAAAATAATATAGTCAGTTGTGACAGCTCTAGTGTGTGATTCAGGGACATAGCAATAAGCCAATGTTTGTATCTTTCGGCTTTTCCCGGTTAGGGGTCACCACAGCGGAACTCCGGTCTGCTAATGATTGGCAGTTGATTTTTATGCACCGGCTTGCCAGGCCTGACGCACAACCTTCAACGAAGGTATGCCCATTCACGCATGTCTCCACGCAGAAGACGCTCTAGCTGAGAATCGAACCGGAAAGCATCTTACTGTGAGGCGACAACGCTACTGCATCACCACCACCGCGGGTACATAGTAATAAGCCAATAACTGTCTCTATATTGCATCTTGCTGCTTTCTCTCTAAGTGGGTGAATCACATTGGGCAAATAGTGAAAGCAGTAATTATTTTTCTGAATCCTAGGATTAAATTGTAGTTTTGTTAACTGTAGCATAAATGGAGTTAGTTGTGTAAAAATTTACTCAAACTTCAGTTTTGTGGAAATTCAGATACTTCTTTTTCATGGATGTGGAACAACAGGGAGACACGGTCCTTACAGTTGCGTAAGTTAAAGTTACCGTAACAGATGTTTGAATGATTACTGCTACAGTAGCCCTAGCTATATGGGTTTTATCCTGCCAAGGATACAACAGTCAGCCAGCTTCCAAAGCTTCAGAGAACCTTCCATGCACTCAAACTGACAGGCAGCTTGACTAAAAGACACATTTGGATGCAAAACCCTTCAGAGCTTTCCTGCCAGCAGAGAGAGGGAGGCTGGGCTCGTAAAGGATAAAGTTGAGAACAACAAAATATAAATGTTCATACCCTGGCATAACGAATGCACCTAAAAACAAAGTGGGTGGAGGAAGGGAGTGACTACTGCAGAATCGATCATTCAAACATCTACTGTTATGCTAAGTACAACTTACACAACTGTGCCATGTTCATCATATTGATCACCGCTACAATAAGCTTTAGCTATATGGGTAGATTGCCATAGCTAGTTACATTAAGGAGGTGGAAGGAGAAGAGTCCAGGAGCCCCCAGAGAATGATCCTTACAAAGCTTGTTCTAAATACAGAGAACAAATCAAATGTATACAGGTATATAAAAGAATATACAGATGACCGAGAAGCATCTTCTAGAATATTTCCAGTATCATAGAAGGTTACTAGGCTGATGGCCCTGGTGCCCTTACAAACCTCCCCTGTCAGTGGGGGACACAGGGGTGGAACCCCCTGGGACAAATTTGTGGTTTCCGATCCACTCATCAAGGTTGCACTTGAAGAGAGTCAGTGAGGTACTCTGTATGATGTGTATGGGAAGTCTATTCCAGAGGTGGGGCAGCCTCTGGAGACAAACCTGTCTCTCCAGCAGGTTTTGTTGATGTTGCATATTAGATTTAGGCCTTTCGAGCGGGTAATGCGTGAGGAGTTGGACTTATGGATATGGGGCATCTCTAGTAGGGCAGGGTCTGAGATTGCTTTGTAGGTGAAACACAAATCACCTCTGAGCAATCTGTACAATACCAAGAAGAGTGATAGTGATTTGAGCCTGACTGCATAGGACAGATGTTGGAGGCCATGAATTCTCTTTGTGAGGTATTTCTCTGGCCTTTCCAGTTGGCGCAGATGTTTGGAGAGGTACATACCAAATGGGACATTATACTCACTTATTGGCTTAATGAGGGAGGAGTACAGATAGGTAATAACCTCATTTTTTCTGGATGCAGTCCCTTTACTTATGAGATGAACCAAGTAAAAGGCTTTTCTGATCACTGCCGCTACATGATAGTTGAATGTGAAATTGTTGTCAACCTGAGTACCCAGATCTCTCACCGCAGGGTTTGTGCTTAGGGGGTTGCCATTGATGTTGTAATCAGTATCCAACCCTTTTCCAAAAGCCATAAATTAATCCAAGGCCCTAGCAGAGTGGGTTTTGACCCTGCCTTAAATAATTTTTTAATGGTGTGTATAGCAAAAGGTAAAAGCCTTAGACAGCCATTTGAAAATAGACTGTTCTGACACAGGTGGTCTCTTCTCCTTACCTTCAGAAGAAATGAACAGGCCAAAAGATCTGAAAGATTTAGTTCTGCCAAGGTAGTACCCGAGTTGTCTGAAGACATCCAATTTATGGAGTATCCTTTCTCACTCATTTTTAGGTTCAGGAAAGAAAATGTGGAAATAGATAATTTGACTTTAAGTAAACTTGGATACCACTTTAGGGGGATCTACTTCAACCTACTGAATTTTCACAAAACCAAAATTTAAATGGAGAGACAACAAATATTGGAGTTGCACATTAACAGATGTTTACAATGAAAAAGTTATAAGGAGAAAAAAATGACTGCCCATTTAAACATAATTTCAAAACAAAAATCTACATTTTGTACGTTTTTGCAAGGAGTCTCCAAGCATCTGCTTTCTTTGGCACTAAAAACATCCTTGAACAAAAAACTTCAAATTTGGAAGGCAGAACTAGTTCTAGCAGTCCCTCGAATAGCATGTAATGAAGGACAGGTGGAAATAAGAGAGTCTGGTTTGGTGAAAGAGGAATAACCTCCTGGCAAGAGGGAATATCATCTCACTGCCAACTATAACCTTGATGAATGATCTTCAGTACCCATTTGTCTGTAGCCATCTGTTGTCTAAAAGAAAAACACCCTTGGCATTATGCCAACATCTGACAAGAGGTTAAGGAATTCAGAAAATCTTAGAGATTCCCTGATTTAACTTACTACTTTTGTCACATTTTTGATCACCTCTGCAGCAAAGGAACCAAAAGTGAATCTCTATCCAAGACATAATTTAAAATCTCATTTTTCACATCATCTGGGAGGTTCTGAGAATGCAGCCAGGCAAACCTCCACAAAACAGTACTAGAGTCCATAGCCCTGGAAGAATTATCAACGGAGTCATATAGATACACTGTAACCAGAGAGTCATGACTAGTACAACAGAAGAAGCTAGATAATTTAAATTCAATGTTTCCTCACAAGAGAAAACTGCAGACCATACATTCCTCATACTTTCACAATTAATCAGAATAAACACTAACATGTAAGCCTGACAACTCAAAATTCTGAAAATCAAAGTTGCAGAAGCATACACTATTTTCTGTATCCATCAATAATTTTTCCATCCTTATCAGAAAGAGTAGGATATGAATTAAATGCAAGTTATGTGCTTACCATAATGATAGCTCTGCGTTATCTGTTTCTGTCCTTCCTCAACAGATGACTTCTTTGGATTTGACTTTGGCCACCTCAAGACTTTGGATCCTTTCCTTACCCATACATCCCAACAAACCCTAACATTACCAGATTGAGTTTGCTTAAGAATAAAAGGAACTTTATTCACATACACATATACAGAATGTAACACCAAAAATGAACTGAACTCATAAGCTGGTCTGGAGGTCAAAGTACACAGGGATAGTCCAGGCACTGGCCAGTTTAGTCATTCTAGAAGCAAAAGTGGTAATGAATTCAGAGACAAGGGAGGGGAAAGGAGTGCAGGTAGTTGAGACAGGATGGGAAGCAGCAACACAGACCTATCACTGTGGTAAGGACATAACTTTCATATCTGCAGTTGTCTCTTCTGTCTGTTCCTTAATGGATGGAAGAGAGACCTCAGCTAATGTCTCATGGAAGGATATTCCAGAGGATGGCTGAACCAAAGCTGCTCTGTTTCTAGACAGCAAGTCCAGTTTATAATGAGAAATGATGGTATGAACATTGGATCAAGAAACAGCCACATAAATGTCATCAAAGGAGGACCTAGAAAAGAAAGCTGTTGAGACTGACACTGATCTAGTAATGAGGGCTTTGATGGGTTTGGAAAAAAAAACTTTTTTTCTTTGTAAACATATGAAAGGCAGTCAGATAACTACCTTGATAAAGTGACTTTAGAGACTCCCCAACTCAGTTCGGTTGCTGAAAAAGAGTCAAAGACTTGGTAAGACTTCTTAAAGTTTTTAGCACCAAGAATGCAAAATTGTAGGTGATGATGGACATCTAGCAGATGCAGTGTATACTCTCCTTTATTGAAAAAAAATGAAAAAGAAAACCGTCAGACTGATGGTTTGACTTAAAGAATTCTTAGTAACTCCCTTTGGTATTAAAAAGGGTTAAGTTCATAAGTCCACCCTGTCCTTGTGAAAAATAATGTATGGGGGCTTGCAAGAAAGAGCTTGAAACTCTGACAGCCTTCTGGCAGAGGTTATCTCTACCAAAAATGTCTTCCATGTTAGAAATCTGAGATTCACTTTGGCTCCGGGTTCAAAGGAGGGGTCTTGTTACCACTTGTAGAATAACAGTAATATCCCAAGGGGGGAGTAGTAATCCTAAAAAAGGTATGAGGAGAAAAGTACTTCTTAAGAAGGCTTTAGACAATTTGAGAGAGGTGATGGGGGATTTCACAATATGAAAACTTGAAATGGCAGCTAAATGAACTTTGATAGTAGAGTAGCTGACCCATCATGAAAACATGAAGGTAGAAAATCTACCACCACTAAAAGGGGAGCCAAAAAGGAGACAATTTATCTGACAGGCCCAAATAGAAAACCTTTTTTCCATTTGATTTTGTAAATCTTGCTTGTATATAGTCTTTGAGAAGATATTAGGATGCAGACTACTTGAGAAGAGAGCCTGAAATGACTAGCCATTATAGGAAGTGGAGTAACCAAGCAGTTAATTTGAGGGCATGAATGTCCAGAGGAGGCATGCTGGACAGATGAGAAAGAGATTCAAGCTGGGATCCAGTAAAGAAAGGGGGGTGGTTCAGATGAGGCCAGAGTTACTTGTCAATGTCAAAAGAGGACAATTAGGATCACCATGACCTTCCTCTCTTATGCTATCTGTACAAATTTGGAATGAGAGGTGTCAGAGGGAAGGTGTATAGGAGAGCAGGGGGGTTAAATGTGGATCAGAATGTCCCTCTATCACCCACTCCAAGGATATTAGGGCAAAGAAGCTGCTGAACTTGGCATTGTGAGGGGAGGAAAAAAGAAAGCATGGTTGATCCCAGTGACAGAAAATCTACTCTAGCTCCTTCATGATTCAGAGATAACTTGTGAAGCAACAGGATAGATCTGGTTGCCCTGTCTTTCAGAACATTGGATTTCTCCAGAATGTGCATTGCTATTAAAAAGTGGTTGGAAGATATCATCCATTGCTAAACTCTAACCATTTCTCAACACAACAGGTATGAGTGGGTTCCTTTCTGCTTGATGATGTACCAGGCTACTGATATATTCTGTGTCTAGACAGATATCAGTCCTTGAAGGTGAGAGTCTTGAAAGGCCTGCAATGCTAGGAAAATTGCCCTCAATCTCCAGAATGTTGACATGAGGACTGGCCTTGGAAAGGGACCCTGTTCCTTTGACTGTCTTCCCATCTAATGCCTCCCACCCCATTTGGGAGGTGCCCATGGTCACAGTGATTTTGGATAAAGGAAGAATGAGTAGTATTCCTGTGTTATCATATGGAACTTGAGCAACCAGCAAATCTGCGTTCTGCATTTGTTTATTAGACATACCTGGAAACTCATTGGTTGATGCCAGATAGGCCACTGCACTGCCACGGTTACTGAAGCACCCTCATGTGGTACCTTGCAAGTAGAATCAATGTAATGGACACAACCATCAAACCTAATAGTCAAAGAATCATTCTTGCATTTGGCTTCTGGCAGAAGAGAACTTCTAAATGCTTCTCGATATCTGACAAGTTGTGTCTAAGTGAGTATTTACGAATTCTATTGCTTGAATGGAGAGGAATTTGGACTTTTCCAAGTGCACTATGATTCCCAGCCCTGAGCATAAATGGAGCAAGGAGGTCCTGGCATGGATGAGTAGATTCCTGGTAGTGGTGAAAATGAGCCAGTGATCTAGATATGGGAACACATGGAATCCTTGCAGTCTGAGGAAAGCATCAACCATTATCGTACACATGGACAACACCTGGAGTGCTGTGGTGAGATCAAAGGGCACAACTATGAATTGGAAGTGAATGATTCCCAGCCAGAAGTGGAAAACTTCCTTGATTACCAGTCCAGCCTGATGTGGTAGTATGTACCCTGCAGCTCTATGAAGCACATCCAGTGGTTCACTATCAATATCAGGAGAATGGAAAAAAACATGACCATCCAGAACCTTGTCTATTTGATATACTGATCGAAATGAATGAGGTGCAAAACTTTCCTGAGATTCCCCTTCTTTGTTGGCACTAAAAAAAATCTTTAGGTTCTGGATTTGTGTTAGTGCAGTGGGACCTCTTGGATGACTTGCTTGTTTGGCAGATTTTTTATTTTTACAAATGCTGTGTGCCTTTGAGGGGAGTGGAACATTTGACCACTTGTTTGATAGTGGGAGATGAGATAAAAAGTTGATGTAATGGCCTCTGCTTATTATCCTCTGTACCCACTTGTCTTTTGTGATGGATTATCCAGGCTTTGGGGTGCAGTGACAAGCTTCCCCTGACTATCTCCACAGGAAAATAGTAGGGCAATGATTCCAGAGTGTTGGTAAGGCCTCTCAGAAAAAGGTCCCCTGAAGCCTTGGTTTTGCAGTCCAACTCTGTCACAGGGACAACAACTAGTATTAGAATTCCCGATATAATGTGGAGGGGGGGTGTCTCCAGAATTTTCATGAGAAAATCATTGGTATTTCTGAAACCATATTTTCTTACTCCCTTTCTGGTTCCTGGAAAAAGTCCTATGGGGGCTATATTCCAACAACAGAAAAGGTCTTTCCATCCTGTTCACATCTGGCAAGTGTTTTCTTGACTTGAGGCTCAAAGATGGTTGAGCACTCAAAAGGGACATTCATAAAGGACATCTTGAATTGCTCTGCCAAGTCATAAAACACATCAAGCCATGTCTCCTGATGGTAATGCAGCTCTTGAAGCACCCTCTGTCACAGTAAATATTAGACACGCTGACACATTTAAAAGGACTGTATAATGGCTAATGGCTAGTCTAAGTTTTTCTTGCCCTTTGCAGATATAGACCTGGAAGGGGATTTGAAGATTTCCTTAGATAAATCCTACTGGAACCTCATGACATGCGCCAAATAATTAAGTGCCCTCAAAGTGAAGGTAGCTGAAATGAACACCTACTTCCCAAATCAGTGCCCTCAAAGTGAAGGTAGCTGAAATTAACACCTACTTCCCAAATTTGTCCACTGCCTTGGAATCCCTGTTAGAGAGTAGACAGAGAAACGCTCTTCTGTTGGCTTTTTGTTGGTGGCTGTCACTACTACCATGGAATCCATGGTCAGATCCTTTCTTCAACGCTGGCAGTCCTTTGGGGGTAAATAAATACTTGTCCAGTTTGTGGGGGAATAGTTCAGCTATGTCCAGTTCCATCCATGCCACTTGAAGATGAGGCCCACCATCACATCAGCAGGAGGAACCTCCCAAGATGTAGCTAGGCCAGAACCAAAGGCCTCAAATAAACACTAACTCCTCTTGGAAGGGGGCTTCAGTGGACCACCCACCTTTCTGTCTCAAAAGTTTGAATATCTCCCCAAATGAGACATCCTCAAGGGGGGGTCTGGGACACCCCTTCCCCTCATCAAGGTCAGTGTCTTCTGTGAGTGACTCCTGTGGGGAGTCAACATGTCTCTTCTGACATGTATGCCTCCAAGGAGCCTCCCTAGTGAGATGTTCCAGAGAAGACTCAGAAGACGTCTGTGAGTCTCTCTCTTTTTAATTTCTCCAAATCTTTTGGGTTTCTAATACCATGATGGGAATGGACCCCATTCCTAAGTCAAAGTATAATTAAAGTTCAGGAAATTAGTACTGTTTCAATCTTTGATGTCAGCCAGAAGTGCTCTTCGCAGCACCTGCAGCGTGCCTAATAAGGACTCCTCCTGCAATTCGCATGGAGTTACATGTATCAGTAACATATCTAAATACAATTGTAGATTCCTTTTTTATAAGACCTGTTGCTCCTACTACTACTGGAACTGTCTGGGTATATTTCTTCCACATTGCTCTCATTTCTGCCTGCAAATCCTGATATTTTATGACTTTGAAATCACTACACAGAGTGACTACAGTGACTTGCATACAGAGAGACACAATGATCAATGCTACTTTTGTCTTCTTTTCATGGACCACTATATCTGGTTTTATCACATCTCACTTTTGAACTGTTGGTAATGGGTGATGCCATGTGATGTAGGCTTCAACATTTTCTGTGATGCTCTGTGGCTCCTGTTTCCAGTGTTGTAACTTTAAGAAGCATTTACAAGTGTAGGCACATGCATATAAATAGTGAGCATGTGCAGACAGCAGTGCCATTTTGAGAGAACAGCCAGAGTGTTAACATGTATGAGTGCAGTAGTCAGTTTACATGTTTAAGTTACTAAACCTTAATTCTGATGTGTTTGTATATAATAAAGCTGCTTGAATGGAACCCACAACTGTTCGTCTGTTTTATCCTGACCGGATGAGCAACATTAACCTTTCATCTTTTGGTTTGAATTTGCCTCTCCTTAACCATTTCTGTATTCGATCCTGATCAACATGAGGCTGTTCTAGGAGTTTTCTATACTTGCAACTATATTTATGTATTTTCCACATTTCTTGCCTTCTCATCTGATCCTTTACCTTATATTCTTTCTTTTGTTTTTTGACAAATGTAGTCACTGCCTGATTTTTATCTACTTCTGGTTTGATTTCCATTCCCCCTTGACACCGATATGCTTCTGCTAGACTAAGAAGGGAAGTCATCTTAGATTTATTCTCCTCATATTTGAAAATTTTCACTATATTTGGGTTTTGTGAGGTCAGCAGATATTTATGCAGTCCCATGATTGCAGATCTATACATGTAATCAGTTTCAAGGATGCCCATACCTTCTTCAGAATGGGGAATATAATCTTGGTATACACTAATTTTTATAAATCATTTCATGAGCATGATGCATCCTTCTTGTTTTCTTGTCTAATCTATCCAACGCCATTTGGGATCAGTCAATCACTCCAAAACTAAATTAGGACAGGAACAGCAAATTGGTTTATAGCATGAACTTTGTTCCTAGATGTCAACACTGTTTTCAGGAATAATTTAAGTCTTTTAAAATATTCCTTGCTAAGTTTTATTCACATTCATTCATGTTTTGTTGTTGATCCTTCATCAGTTCTCAAATATTTATATACTCCCTCTTGCTCAAGTTATTTTATATGGCATTCTTGTCCCAAACTGATGTTTGCTTGGTGCTGCTTTAAAGGTTGCTTTTGCACATTTATCAAAACCAAATGACATTCTTATATCCGAAAAAGTTTTGACCACTTGCACTTGTGCTTTCAGTTCCTCATCTGATAAGCTATACAGTTTTAAATCATAAACAAAGAGAAGATGAGAAGTCTTTACAGGTTGTTGCTTTCTGGAAGGCAAATTATAGCCAAGATCTAATCTATTAAGCAAACAGATTAATGGGTTAAGGGCAAGGCAAAAGAACGGCTGTGACAGATAGTCACCCGGGAATATCCCCCTTGAATTTTTATCTCTGGGATAATAATTTGTCATTTATCACAGCTTAACTGCAAAGTGGTTTGCCACTGTTTCACGGTCACTGTGATGTAGTTGGTCAGTGTAGGGTGTATCTTACACATATTTAAGCACTCTTATCCATGAGTGTGGGATACTGTGAAATGCTTTTTTGTAGTCATTCCATGCCATACTTAGATTCTTCCCCTTTTTACTGTTCTCCACTATGACGTTATTTAACAACAAATGAGCCTTTGTTCCATATGACTTTTTTTAATTACCTTTTGCTCTGTTGCAATAATTGAGTTTTCTTCTAAATAACTATAAACCCTGTTGGCATCAATTCCAGTGTATAGTTTATACATCGTCAGAAGGCAAGTTATTGGTCTATAATTATTAGGGTAACTTGCAGGTTCACTCTTAAGTAGGAGCATTGTTTTTACAGTTCTTAGCCAGGCTGGTGTCTGTTCGGGGTGCACATATAAATAGTTCTTAGTTGTAGTTAAATCTTCATGCAAAGATGTTAATACTTTTAGCTGGAAGTTAGGTACTGCATCTGGGCCTGGGGTTTTACAATTAGAGGCTTTTCTTAATTTTGTTTCAATCTTTCTGGCCCGTTACTTTATCCTACTTCATATTCTATACTTTTGAACTTCATATTTTTTCTTTACGTCTTCTATCCATTTAGCATCTTTGTGTTCCACAGGATCTTCATAAATATTTCTCCAAAATGTATCTATTTCTTCTTGTTTTGGTGGTCTTTCATTTCTCTATAAAACTTTTTGGGGTCATCAATAAATTGCTTATTTTGTACTTTTCTTTATATTTATCAGTGTATCTTCTATTTTTTTTTGCCTGTGCTGATATTTTTAGTTTATTTGCAATAATGTCGCTCCACTAGAATAAAAACAAAATCTGCTCCCTGGCTCACACCACAAACCAGACAAAAGATACTACTCAGAAATAAAATCTGGGCCAAATGGAGATCTACCAAATGTCCTACAACCCACCTCCAATTTAAACAGCTAAGAAATGCTACAAAGAAAGATATTCTTAGAGACAAAAAAGACTACTACCTACATCTTCAAAAAAACAATCAACAAACTCCACAAAAATTCTGGTCTGCCATAAACAAACTCCTTCAGCCAGGTCACACTACTACTCCAGACCCAATCGGTTTCAACAAAAGTAACTCCAACCTGATCCCTGACGCCTTTAATAACTACATTACAGAAGCCATTAAAACCCTGGCTAATTCTTTACCGCCCATTGCTGTATCCCAAACAAATACCTGCAATCCTACATCACCTACCTTTCAGATACAACCGGTATCTACAGCTCTCATCTGTAAGCTACTTCAAAAATTAAAACCTTGCACCCCTTCTGCTGACCGACTCCCATCTGAATACCTACAAATAGCTGCAAAAGCCATAGACTCAACATTTCTATCCTTATTAACAGAACTATCTCTGAAGCTAGAATCCCTACTCTATGGAAGATATCTCATATCATCCCCTTACATAAAGGAGGACCATCTACAGAGCTTTCTAACTTTCGCCCTATTGCTTTACTCTCCCCCTTAGCTAAGATAATGGAAAAATGTATTCACAAGCAGCTACTTAACCACTTACTACAAAATAACCTATTGGCTAACTGCCAACATGGCTTTAGGCCATTTCACAGCACATCTACTGCCCTTTTATCCTTTACCGACTCTATATACAAGAATCGCAACAACAACTCTTTCTCTTCTGCTCTATTTATCGACCTGTCAAAAGCCTTTGACATGATAAACCACAACCTGCTGCTTCACAAACTAAAGGCTCATTCTCTCAATCCCCAAGCCATACAATGGTTCAGATCCTATCTGGAAAATAGACAGCAAGCAGTACTTTGGCAGAACAGTCTATCTTCACTACTTCCTGTAAACATTGGAGTCCCACAGGGCTCCATCCTAGGTCCCCTACTCTTCTCCTTATTTATCAACAACTTACACATCAGCATACCTCAAGCCACCTGCATTCAGTATGCAGATGACTCCACATTAATATGTACAGCCAATGATATATCCTCTCTCCATTCCCTCACACAAACTGTTTTTCAGAATGTTGAAAACTGGTTTATGCAACACTGCCTCCTCTTAAACCCCAAAAAAACAAAGCTATTGCTTTTTACTCCTACTCATAAATCAGCCACTCCTTTCTTCTCTATAACCTCTAACAATGGTACCAACATCTTCCCAGACACTACAACCCGTCTACTAGGGGTAACTTTTGATAATCATCTCAATTATGATGAACACATAAACTCCACCATTAAGTCTGTTAACAGAAAACTTGGCACCCTCTATAGAATAAAAACCTTCCTTACCCCCTCTGCAAGGAAAGCAATTGCTCAGACCAACCTCATTTCCACCCTCTTTTATGCCTCTGTCATATATACCAACCTATCCAAAAGCAACCTCACTAAGCTCTCCATATGTTAAAATAGCATAACTAGATTTATCACAAGTTCCCCCTTTAAAACTCACCACTGTCTTAACATCAAACAACTAGGGTGGCTAGAACTGCAAAACCATATACTCTTTCAACAATTGCATATAACACAAAAGATTCTACACCTCCATAACAACACTCCTATCTTGACTAATCTTATTACTCCTTACAATAATCTACCTACATTACGCTCTGCTAACAAGCTCCTAGTTTTATCCAGCAAAGCTAATAACAAAGCCGGTGATTCTCTTTTCGCTAACACTGTAGGTAAAGTCTGGAATCAACTTCCTGCTGAATTATCTACCATTAATTCTACTTTTCTGTTCAAGAAACATCTTAAAAAACATCTGAAAGCACACTGGCTTTGTCCATGTACTAACCCCCACTGATATCTTTTTTCTTCCATTCTATAATCTTAACTCTATTCCTACACCTGTATCCACTGCCTTCAACTCTACTCCTACTCTCCTATAATGAGAATAAGATACATTTATTATTCCCTTTATCTAATAACTGCTCATACCTTTCTAGTGTGATTTTGTAAAAAAAAAAAAAAATTTGTTTATTTTATGTTTTCTGTATAGAAATGCTTAGTTCAATTTATTTAGTATTGCCTAGTTTTAATTCTGTAGAATTGCTTAGTTTAACTTTGTCAATTTCCTGTTTGGAGCTTTTCTCCCCGGGCCTCTACTGAAAATGGACATATATCCAGCTAGACTAGCCCGGTCAACAAATATAAAATAAAAAATAAAAAATAAATAAATAATAATAATAATAAATGTATGCTAAATCCAGATCTTTTATAATACTGTGCACTGCTTTTATCACATCTATCTTTCTGAGTATTTTTGTTGATCTGTTCCCTCTTTTATACTCTTCTAACAGTGATGCTTCTTGTCTTAATTTCTTTATAGTCTTCTCTGTTCGATACTTCCTTGCTGGCATTTGATTTCTCCCCATCTTTCCCTTCTGCCCTGTGTTGCTGTGGTAGGACTTTATCAGTTATTAATTTGTCTGCACAGTAATATATCGTATTTACTTCTGTTATATCAAGTGAATCACTATGGTCAGTCCTAATTACTATGTTCATTTCTTTTATCAAGCTTACTACCCTTTTGTTCTGTTGCCATAATTGAGTTTTCGTCTAAATGACTATAAACTCTGCTGGCATCAAGTCCAATGTGTAGTTTATGCATTGTTGGAAAGCAAGGTATTGGTTAAACAATATGACATGCTTGAGCTACTCCATGTCCAACTAACATTAGTCCCATACCATATCCTTGCTAGCTACAGGTCTCCATCTATGACCCAGGATAAATGTGGAACAAAAACATCAAAAATCAGGAGAAAACCAGGTATTTTAGCATAAAATGATTTGATTCACTATATGTTAAAGGCGACTTCATCAGAATTTCTGATGAAGTCACCTTTGATGTATAGTGAATCAAATCATTTTATTCTAAAATACCTGTTTTTCTCCTGATTTTTGGTGTTTTTGTTCCACATTTTTCTTTGGTATACACTGCTGCTGTTCCTGCTGCCTTTTGTTTTTCTTATGATCTAGGATAACCATACCAATTAATTGAATGTGCTGTAGTTACTCACCATTCACACCATAAACTGGGATACATACACAACCACTAACATGCAGGCTCAAAGATTCCTGCATTTAGTCAATGCAACCCCTGAAAAGGTTAGTCTGCACATCTATTAAGGGTGCAAATCTCCTAAAACTGGTACTCAGAAATAAGAGAACATTGCACACTCCCCTAATATGTCTTCACTGGTCAGATTAGATCACAAAGCTTTCACCTTTGAAATAAATATCAAGCCCAAACTCCAAGTAAACCCCAGAACTTTTAAGAACTTTTCCAAAGCTAACAACCTTCTGTTAAGGGATGGTATACCTGAATTACAAGCCTCCACAAACTCAAAGAACACTGTGGTTTCTGTGAAAGTGTTTATGGAAACCATGTACCAAGCATGTAAATAACTGCACAGAAACAGCATTACCAAACCAAAATAAACATCAAAATAAAGACCCTTGGTTGGACCCCCAGTATGAACAGATTTGTTGAACAAAACAAAGAAAACCCTGTCTAAAAACAGGAAGGGCTATATCCAACAGTGAAAAAACATCATCAACAAGCAACTCATGGGACTAATCAAGTCCAACAAAGCCAACTTTGAGTCAAAAATAGTCTCCCATGCTAAGGACAACCATAATGCATTTGCAGTTACATACAAAACCTTCAGCTGAACACCCTACAGTGTACTGAACTAATAGTAAATGGAACTTCCTATATCAAACCAAAGGCTATAACAAATTTGCTGGCTGATACATTAAGCTCCAATTTCACCCCCAGGAAATACCCTATACTATTTCTTCTCCAACTATCACTAAAGAAATTAATAACAAAATTGGAACCACCACACTCTAAAATACCAGTTATTTATTAAGACACTCAACGTAAGTGCTTTTGGGTGAAGTACCCTTCATCAGACAATTCACAAATAAACTGAATCAAATTTAAAAGACAAAGTAGCCAATCACAGTCAATACTGGGCCCTCCTCATCATGAGGGTGGGTTTAATGGGAATAACCCCATTCATAGAAACAGCAACTAAACACACCAAAACTTTATGTAGCAAAGCTTTCGGGAATACATCCTTCATCAGTACACATTAAGCAGTTAATTTACAGAAGTTTAAATAGA
Organism: Protopterus annectens; assembly: GCF_019279795.1. Taxonomy (NCBI): domain Eukaryota; kingdom Metazoa; phylum Chordata; order Ceratodontiformes; family Protopteridae; genus Protopterus; species Protopterus annectens. The sequence goes on from NC_056749.1 coordinate 159,881,040, forward strand.
GGAATCAATTAATCACATGATGTAGCCAGCCTAGTTATTTAAAAAGATATAACTTGTTACAAAAATAAATTACACTACATAAACATTTCTAAATAGCATACATTAACTTGAAATACATTACTACATATCTTAACTTAAAACCATTATCTAAATAAATATACTCTATCAGAATGTTGATATTGTTTAAAAATATTATATCAAAGTCTTTCTCTCTGCTTTTTCAATAAGACTGGTTTAAGGCTAACAGCATTATTTAAGCCTGGTTTCACATCTGCCTGTAACCTGATTATCCACTCATATTCTTTTAATTCCAACATATTATTCATATCACCCTTCCTCAGTCCCATTTCTACATGCGACATAACTCTAAAACTAAATTTATGACTTTCTCCCCTTTCTATAATATGTTTACTTAGAGCATTTGTTAGTAACTTCCTTCTTATTTCTGACTTATGCTCTATAATTCTATCCTTCAATCTCCGTGTAATTTTCCCTACATAAAATGAAGTACAGTTATTACAGGTGGCTAAATAGACAATTTGCATTATATTACAATAAGTTAGGGCATTAATATTGTAAGCCTTTTTACTAGTGGGGTGTATAAAACTATGTTCACCCTCATATAGGTCTTCGCAACCTGTGCAATTATAGCACTTAACTGTGCCTATTCTTTTTTGCTTTAACTTATTCAATTGTTTAAAATCTTTATAACAGAGCTTCTGTTTAAGTGTCTCAGAGTTTCTATAGGCATACAGGGGTCTATCTCCCACTATTGATCTAATTTCCGGCATTGCTAACAAAATGGGCAAATTTTTCTCAATTATATTACATATAACTCTTGTATTTAAATTGTAAGTAGTGAGATATCTCACTTTCTCTTCCCCATTTTTTTGTTTATCATCACCCTGTAATCCCCCACTAAGTATAGGTTTATACTTATTAGATCTTTCCTTTACAACATCTTCATATTCCTTATTTATCATATGTTCTAAATAGCCACTATTATAAAAATCCTGTTTCATTTCCTTTACTTGTTCCTCAAATTTAACATCTAGAGTGTTCAGTTTACTGGCTCTTATTAATTGGGCTTTCACTATGCCTTTAAAAGTATGCGGTGCATGCATACTTTTTCTATTGAGATACCTACATGCATCTACTTCCTTTTTGTATATGGTAGATTCTAATGTGCCACCATTCTTATACAAATATACATCTAAAAAGTTTATGCCCAGTTCAGACTCAGTCATCTTAAATTTTAAAAAATGCGTAGTTCCATCAAGATACTTTATAAAATCATTTAATTCCATCTTACTACCTCCCCACAACAAAAACAATCATCGACAAACCATTTATAAAATTTCACATTCGAATTTACTCCATTATTACCATTAAAAATTACCCTTTTCTCCCATTCATATAAAACTATGTTGGCCTAAATGTTAGCTATGGGCATGCCCATTGCTACACCTGTTAACTGTAAATAAGGGTCACCATCAAATAGGAAAATATTGTTCATCAAAACTAGATCAAGCAAAGAGCAAATATTCTCTATTTCTCTAGCATGCATTTTAATTTCATTCAGTAGAAAATTCCTAATGGCATTTCCTCCGTATTCATTCGGAATAACTGTAAATAACGAAGTTATGTCCAGTGTTACAAAAATGTAATTTCCTTCTTTATTTCCCATTGACCAACTATACAGTTCTTGCAGAAAACTATTGGTGTCCTTTAATACTGTAACACATTTACTTAAATACTGCCCTAGGACTGTCTGTAGATATTTCGAGATAGGTTGTGTAATCCAACCTCCACCTGAGACAATTGGTCATAGTGGGGGGTTTAGCAGTTCCTTATGAATTTTAGGAATACCATAAATTTGTGGAATTCTGGGACAAGGTACTGTTAAAAAAATTAAACAACTCAATATCTAGATCATTACTAAGCTGTAACTCATATGTTGCCATATTAATATTTGTTATATGCTTATTAACTTCATTACAAGTAATTTTTTTTTAAAGTAGATGTATCACTTAAAAAATCTTTAAATAGCATCATGTACCAAACTCTAGCCATCAGGACGACTGCTCCCCCTTTATCTGCCTGTTTAATGATTATAGTTTCATTCTCTTGTAGCTCCTTCATTGCCTTATATTCAGAGTAGGTTAGATTATATATTGTTCTTCTATATCTTTTATTATACAACATTCTTAACTCATTCTCAATAATACTTGAAAAAGCTGCCAAAATGGGACACAGTATTGGTGAAAACAAACTCAATTTCCTGCATTTAGACATTTGCTTTTCATTACCTTTGAATATTAATTTTAAACTAACTTTTCTAACAAATAACTTTAAGTCCGTTACAGCTTGCACAATATCATCAGACATATTCGGAATAAATTTCAAACCTTTCTTTGGAACATTCAGGTGAAATTTATCCAGTACAAAATTTGAGAGATTTACAGTACCTTCGTTCAGCAATGCAGAACGCTCAATGTCATGCTGTTGTATGATAATTGTAGTCCCCTCATCCCTAGGGCTATATAGTAGGCTCAGTGTTAAGGGACTTGGGAAATCAGGTTGCCAGCAACCTGAACTTTATTCGCTGTGTGTCCTTAGAGGTGAGAAAATCGCTCTGTGTCACAACTTATAAGTAAGGGTATGGCGTCCAGATCTAAGGAAATAATATTCCCACTATATTTAGTCCCAATTAGACCAATAATTGAGTACAATACACCCTTTGGAATGTACCTGATCAGGTATTTGCAACAACTGGAGTGGCCACAGAAGCTCATCACTACAAATTACAGGCTGTAAATAACATGTCCTATGCAGACCACCTCAAAGCCCTGTTCCTGTACTCAGCCTCCTGCAGACTACTGAGGAGTAATCTATACCTAACCTACAAGGCATTCTCTGATTCAGTCTTGTTAGATTTGCAACACAGTCGCAAAACAAAGAGCACTAGAATTACCTGATCTTAGCCTTGTCTGTGACATACAAAAAACATGTTAGAGGGACAGATATGGGTCTCGGTGATTACACATTCTCTTTAACAGACTCCCCATTAATGTAAACCACAGCTCTTCCTTAAACCTAGTCAAATGCAATTTGAACATATGGATGAAAAACTGCAAATTCACAGCGGGCCTGTCACCTGTATCCCTTATGGACAGGTTCAGCTTGTAGATACCCTAAGGCACAGGCATATACCAAAATCATTCTAGTCTATGGGTACTAATAAATGGGAAAAGATGGGACATAAATTCATTAGCCTAGTAACATCCTATGAGCATGGAAGTCTTCCCTTGTTCCTCTCCCAGGACGAACACTAGTGGCTCTTCCTTCCCAACTGAGGGGTCACCGTCAGCCACAGAGGATGTAGCTAACCCCTGGTCCCTAGTGGCTGTAGGTGCTACTCCTGAGTGATCCAGGCTAAAACATGAAATAGTCTGATATACAGCAGATTGCAACAGCAGTTATCCACCTGTGGCTGAAAGAAATTGCTAGCTTATGTGACGGAAAAGGTTTACTTAACTTTTTCTTTTTGTGGCTGGAAGAAGGACTGACTAGCTGCTCCATGGTCAAGGCATAAACCATTCCTTTTATGCAGGGAAAACAAGCAGCAAAAGCCAGTAGAAATATAAGGTCTTTAAAGGTCACACACACACACACACACACACACACACACACACACACACACACACACACACACACACTAAAAAACACTTTAAAGCACTTCCCAGCCCTAAAAGTATAAGCAGCAAAATTTCTCTACAGAAAAAACATATTTTTAATACATTAAACAACTCATACTGACAGGGAAAAAGAGCACTCTAATTTAAAAGTACAGTACAGTTTCATGGCAGTCCATTAAAACATATGCTCCTAGCTTTAAAATAACTTTCCTGATGAGGAATGTATTAATAGTCAACAATGATAATTGAATGGAAAGCTTATTCCCCAAAGGGAACTTACCTGCCCAGCAAAGGAACAGCACAGGCTGACTGTCAAACCTCAAAAACCTCACAGGAGTGTAGTTTTTGCTGTCAGTAGAGCGCAGAAGCTTGCCATGTGTCCTTGGTGGTGAGAAAATTCTTCTCTGTGGCATAACATATAAGTAAGGGCATGGCACCTGACAGTGGGGGGAAGGGGAAGGTGCTCTGCAGCTTTGGAAGCTGACTGGCTGTTAAATCCCTGGCAAGATATAATCCATATAGTTAAGGTTACTACAGCAGTGACAAATATCATGAGCATACAACATTTCTTAGACTTTAATAATACTGGTGAAGTTTCTAATATGATCCTAATAAACTCAGTTAAAGTATATGTTTAAGGCAAAGTCTCAGCCTGGTATTATAACCAAAGAAAGTGATGGGATAAAGACTTATTGGAGATGCAAGAAAAGGTTGGCAAAATGAAATCAAAACAGAACAATGAGAAAAAGGCTTATTATCAGAAATGAAACACACAAAAATGAAAGCAGAATTTAAGAAGATCCTCCAGCATAAGATTTCCATTATTTTAGAAAAAGTCACATTACATTATTTTTCTTTGACTCCTAAAGGCTTACATAAATTAGCTCTTTAATGCAAAATTATACCAAGACCTAGTCACATCAAAAGCACATCTATCCCTGGTAGCAAATGGAAATATATAGGGATGGAAGCAATACTAAGCTGTTTTAAAAGTGCAAAGAATAGTAGTGGAGAAAATGAAGCTATATGAAGACGTAATAAGTATTTTTTAAATAAGAATGTACAGAAATTATTTTTGAAGAAAATAAAAAATTGAAAAAAATCTATAATAGAAATAAATGAGCAAATTAAAAGCCTGAAGGCAAACGAGTCTCTGGACAGTGATACCATCATTCCTGATTTACATAAATTACTACCTCAACGTGATTTATTTTTTAAGAAAAAGTATTCACATAAATTAAAACCATATCAAGGATATGAACAACAATTTATTATTTATTAAAATGGGATAAAGATCCAGTTCTATGTTCTTCTTGTAAACTTCTATCATTATAGAATGTTGATTATAAATATATGTCTTTACCAATGGATTAACAAATATACTACCTATATTAATACAGAAATAACAAATTGACTTTATATTACAAAGGATAACATCAAACAAACAATTACTTTGATTATTCTTATAACAGTGAGCAAGAACTATATATAATTAGCCTGCATCTAGGTAAAGACTTTGATTCAGTAAATTGGTGTTATTTAACCAAAATATTAGGAAATACAAGTGGCCAGGCAATTTTAAATCTCTCATCAATCATCTTTATCAAAATTCATTCCCATATGTTAAACTATAATATTTTACTTCTTAGTCATTAAAGTCAGCAAGGGCATGAAACAAGGCTGTCTCTATGTAAAAGTTAACTACAACATATTAGAATTTAAAATAAGCGATCAATTTACTTCCAAAATAATTTCTAATGAAATACTATTAACAATAGGTGATGTTCATGCTTCACTAACAAATACAAAATATTCATCAAAACTTCTTGAAGAGATGTCATGTCTAAAGTTCAACCAGAGTGAGACTGACAACTAATTACTTATCAAAGAGTTAAATTAATTGTTGAAAACTAATGGTAAATTTTAAAGGGATAGTAAATAGATTAATTGTAATAAACTGAAACAATACATTCTATAAATATTTTAGACAATAGTAAAAGAAATATACATGAATGGAATATGTTGTTCTTTTCTGTGGAAAATAGGTCGACTTTAATCAGTTGTTATTGTACTGAAAATAGTACACATTATGCAAACAACCAATTTAACTCTTTGAAAGTAATAGAATGGAAAGAAGGTAGAATAGGATTTATTGGCCTAGAAGCATATGTAGTAACTTCAATTATTAAACCAAAACAGTTAATGGTTAAATACTGATTAATAAGTTAATTGAAAAAAACTGCATGAAACCATTAGGTTAAATATAGAAAAAATATCACTATACAACACATACACATCTAAAATAATGATATGAAGTGGGTGCTAAAGAAATCTTTATTTAAAACTACAAATATGTCAACAAAGTCTCTTTACTTAAATTATCTAAACATCTTAATGTGTCGCTTAAGTATGAATACCATGAGACACAATTGCGTTGTTTGACATAATTCCCAGTAGCATTTACACCATACTGTATAGATAGTCTAAGTGTTCAAAATGTGTTAAGTTTAAAAAACAGAGATTTGATTGTTTGGAATCAAATGTTAAAAGACACTAAAGTGCTTAACACAGAAGATTTAATGAATACATATGATTTGAATATGAACATTTGGCTTATAGTAAAAAATCTGAGTTTTAAATCTATAAATTTGATCTAGTGTCAGATATAATTTAAACAGCATATCCACTCATTCTGGATTTTTCTAAAAAACATCAAACTCTTTGATAACAAATCATCTCTAAACTTTATCCAGACTAATCAAGGACTGTTAAACTGCTATGACTTTATCAGAGAATTTTGACACCCTCTCAAAACTGTCATTAGCATTTCCACTTCCCTGTCCACTCACTCAGAGCTCACTCCATCACGCCTTTTTATTTTAAGTAATTTACATAAAGAAATCGGCAACCTACTTGATGACATTCCCACAGACACTATTCCACCCTCAGACCACATTTTCCCTGGTGTATCTACCATTGTAGGGAATTCTTAACCTACAATCTTCATCACATGTTAACCTTCAACTGACACAAACTGCAATGCCAAACTTCAGGAAAACAACACTCATAAAAAACAAACAAAAAGACACGCCTAAAGAGACTTGTTTAATCCAAAAGTTAGCACTTTCTTCAACCACATTCAATGAACTTCTTCAGACATTTTAAATCAAACACACCCCTGTTAAATACACGATAAAGATCACATGATCAAAAATCCATCATACGAAATATACCAACAAATATTCAATTAATACTAAAATACAGCACCTTCATAAAACATTGTAATTTAAATCCGATCTCTTGACCATTTAAAAATAAGATAATATTTAACACATTAAATTTTGAATTTTAAAAGCTACTTCAATTATCTAGTTAAACTCTTTAATTTTAGTAGGCAAGCTATAGAACAGTAATCATTCAGTCCCAGGTGGCAACAAGCATTTAAAGCTACTTTTCACCACAATTCTTGTCTTTCCAATATTAAACCCATTGGGCCACCTCTTGGTCCTATTTTAACCTGTTCCATAACTCTAAACCTAAAATGATGATCTGGGTTTGCCATAAAATGCTTTGCTAAATCATTTGCCTCTTTCCCTTTATTTATAGCACAAACATACTCATAAATTCGCTCTCTCAATTTATGCTCAGTCTTTCCTGTGTAGAAACTAAAACATTTTTGGCATTTTGCTAAATACATCACTCCTTTAGAATTACAGTCAAATTTATTGGGTGTAGTAAATTTTCTATTTTTAACAGTATAGTCCTGCCCAATATTATTAAACTTACAGTAAGGACAGGATTTGCATTTATACATCCCTGGATTTCTACTAAAGTCTCTCCATTCTTTTTCCAAAATATTTTTCAAATTAGGTCCCCTCCTATAAACTATTCTGGGAGAGCAATCAATTTTATTTTTAATAAAGGTGTCTTCCATTAGGACCCACAAATTCTTCACTAATATATTGCTTAATAGCTTAGAATTCAGGGTGGAAATAGCAATAAAACTCATCCTAAACTGTTTATCTATCCTTTTTCTACTATCATTATCTTGAGGGGTTAAATAGATCTAACCTCCATTGTACCCTTGTGTCTTAATATAGGTAGGAAATGACCCCCCTACCCTTTTCACTTTCACTTCATTAATTAGTACTTCAACTAATTGTAAGGGATACGCATGTTTCAAAACATGCCTTTCAAATTAGCACACACAAGCAAAAAATCATCTTTCAAGGTTATCATCCTGGCTGCTTGTACTAATTGTTCCTTCACTATATAACATTTCTGATGTAATGGGTGGCTACTAGTAAAATGCAGGAAGGAATTTGGATGTTTCCTTCCTAAAAATGTTTGCTATGTAACATGATTTAGCTCTATCTTTCCACAATTCAACATCTAAAAATGCAATTTTTTCTTTATTAAAAGAAAAGGTAAATTCCAAGAAATTAGTACTATTGTTCATTATCTGTGCTAAATCAATCACATCTTTATGATCCCCCTTAACAATCATAAAAATATCATCTAAAAAAATGTGCGTAGAAAATATTTTTTCCATTAGTTCATTTTTAAAAATATTTCCATTTTCCAAGCTGCCATCACTAAATTTGCAAAGTTCGCTCCACAGGGTGAACCCATAGCTACCTCTTTGTGCTGAAGTTAAAATGTACCTTCAAACATAAAATAGTTATTCGCCAAAATTATGTCCAGTAATTTTTCTATTAAGCCAAGCTCAATCGTAGATGCACTTTTTTTTTTTTAAATTAGAAATCTACGACCATTCTATCCCTAATTTATATGGGATTACAGTATAAAGGTCTTTCACATCACCTGTAAAAAAGTTGTAGTTATGAAATACTTGCTGATTCATGACCTCTAAAAAATACCAAGAGCCTTTACAAATTTGTGGTTCACTTACCACATATTTCTTCAAAATGTTATCTACAAGTTTTGCACAGGAATAGGTAATAGAATTCCTTGCATCTATTATTGTACATAAAAGGGGGGTCTAAGCTCTTTAGGGAGCTTAGGGATACCAAAAATTATGGGAATAATTGGTGCTGGTATCATTAAATAATGATAAATGTCTATATCTATTTGACCATTGGTAAATAAATCATTAATAAACAACCTTATTTTCTGATAGGCCCCATTTAGTTCATTCACAGACAAAAAATTTGTAGTTATCAGTGTTCAACAATTTTAACATTTTTAACTCTATAGTCCTCATTATTCATAAAGACTAAACCCCCACCTTTGCCGGGTTTCATAACCTGGATATCAGCTACCCTTAAAGCATTTAAATCCTCCTCTTCTTTCCTAGTTATATTACTAATCAATCCCATAGGAACTTTCTTATTTAATAGTTTCCTAAAATCCATATCACACATATGTTCGAACAATGATAGGGTAGAATGCAAAGGTGAATTATAGCTACTGGGAATAGCATATCCTTCTCTATGTTCTTCACTGTTGTTGACTAAAATAGCTAGAATAATTTTATGTAGAAAAATCTTAAAAGTCCAAAAATGTTTCTACTAAATTAGCTCACTGAGAAGGACAAAGGTAAAACCCTTTGCTAAGAAGTCAGCAGTGTCCTGTTCAACCTTAAATATCATATAAAGATATTAAAGTCACCTTGTGTATTATGGACAATTTCTCTACAAAAGGGCCTTACAGAAACAGATACTTGGTGCCAGAGCCATGGGCTCAAGCTCAATGCCAAGAAATGTATAGTTATCCCCTTTGGGAAAAAACATGTATCCATGAATTACCATATAGGTGGCAGTACACTAAACACCGAAAGTTTGATAAGAGACTTAGGGACACAGGTGGACAGTGGTCTCACCTTCGATAACCACATCGCCACAACAGTCAGGAAATCCTTCTATGTGGCACACCTCATCACTAAGGGCTTTTCATCCAGAAAAAAGGAGGTCATTGTCCCACTGTACTCATCCCTCATTAGACCCATTATAGAATACAATGCCCCATTTGGTATGTACCTCTCAAGACATCTGCAACAACTGGAAAGGCCACAGAAATGCCTCACTAAATGAATCACAGGCCTAAAGCAGATGCCCTACAAAAACCGCCTTAAAAACTCCAGCTGTAGTCTGTCACATATCGTCTACTCAGAGGCGATCTTTGCTTAACATACAAGGCCAAGTCAAACCCAGAGCTGTTGGACATGCTACACTTAAAGAAATCCCAATCCCTCAGAGCCACATGCTCCAGGGATCTAAACCTTGTCATCACAATAAACAAAACATGCTGGAGGGATAGGTTCCTGACCCAGAGACTCCCCAGACTCTGCAATAGATTGCCCATACATGTCAAGCAGAGTGCCTCTTTGGTCCTCTACAAAAGGAACCTTGACGATTGGATGGGAGAAAGGAAATTCACCCCGGGGATCACGTCAGTCACCCTGCTAGACAGGGGTCCAGGAAAGTAAATAGTGTGGGAAGAAATAGCCAGGGAATTGTTATGGCTAGGCTTGTATAGGCCCTAGGGCTGATAGCCTAGTACCAACCTATGAACCAACCTATTTTTATCTTCTACTGATATGGGGCATTCAAATGTCTGAATTTCAGGCCGTGTGTTCCACTGCAGAAGTTGTTTATTTACCAATGGTCACATAGATATAGACCTTTATCATTATTTAATAGTGAGCACCAATTATTCCCATTATTTTTGGTACCCCTAAGGTCCATAAATTCCTGTTAGACCCCCCATTATGTTAAATAATAGAGGAAAAGAATTCTATTAATATTACTGTACACAAGTTGTAGACAACATTTTGAAGAAATACATGGTAAGTGAAGCACAAATTTGTAAGGACTCTTGGTCTTTTTTAGAGAGCATGAATCAACAAAAGTATTTTATGATCTCCTTCTGGACCAACTTGAGTATGGGCTACTCATAATAAAGATAAACTCTAAGAATGATTCCTCCCCACTACAGACTAACAAAAACAAAATCAGTTGCTTCATCAGTAACTCCCCCCTAATGAGCATCACTGCCTCCCCCACTCCACCCTCATCATAAATCGCATTACCCTACGGCATACTGCCTCTAAGTTCCACTTTTTTCTCCTTTGTCAATTATTTCACCTGGGCAGTACCTGCAATGATAAACTGAGATCAGTGTACTAAACCAGTAAACAAATGTAAAATAAAATACAATAAAATGAAACAAATAATGGGGCAGGGTGATTATATTTTTATATTTATTGAAAATATATAAAAAAATTAAGAACTATAAATTTTGCATGACATATAACTATGGGGATTAAGCTCTCGAAATGAGCTGTTCATTTTTAACTGCAATCAATAAAACAATTTTTTAATATCCTCAAAAAAAAAAACATCATCATTATTTTGGAGATTGTTTTCTTCGTTTTTTTACATGGATCATTTTTCACTCCCACAGAACTGAAACTAAATGCAAAAAGGAAGGTATTGGTTGTTGACAGTGGACATCCTTAATCATAGCAGACTGGCAGCGTATGGTTTAGGGTCTATATTAGATCAGTGAACGCTGATTGATCTACCTTATTTTAGCGAAAGTTGAAAATATCGAAGCAACAGAAACCCAAATTTATTCCTAGGGAAAGAATTTGGTTGTCTGTTTCTGTTGCTTTGGTATTTTCAGTGCTGTGGTGGAAAGTTACGGGTCAGATTCAGGTAAGTGTGCGATTGTGTGGATGTGCATGTTAGGGTGGGTTAGGTGGGTTAGGGCTCAGGTTAGGTATGTGTGCGATTGTGTGGATGTAAGGGTTAGTACGGGTTTAGGTGAGTTAGGATTAGGGAGCGGGTGAGGTGAGTGTGCGATAGTGACGGACCTTAGGGTTAGGGTTTGGGTTAAAGTAAGTGGATAGTTAGTGGTGTGTGCATAGTTTAGTGTAGGGTTAGGTGTCAGATTTTAGGTGTATGTGCGTGGATTTCTGTTTGTTTGGTGTGCTTCTGTTGTGTGAATGTGTTTTGGCTCAGTGATTTTTTTTCCCCTTGGAAAAAAATCACTGATCTGACAATTCGAGATTGTAAGCTTTCGCTTACATAAGGTTGATCAATCAGCATTCGCTTTTTTTAAGCATTCGCTGATCTAATATAGACCCTATGGTTTATGACTGCAAAGTTAACGTGGGGAAAAAATGCAATGTGTGCCATAAGCAATGTAATCTGATAAATTTATATGAACTAACCGTTTACTGTTGATTAATGCTGCACTTCCTAGATGTGCATTCACATCAAAGTTCCTACGTCACTGGAGCTTTTTAATAGTCAGGAAAATGGCTACAAAGAATTCCAAAAATGCAGGTTACACTTTCATTTACAGAATTTATATGTAATGTCACTGTTCTGTTTCATAAAGAAACATCTACTAAAACAAACAAAATAACCGCAGAATATAATTCTGGATAACATGAAACAAAAAGCAGATGGGGCACAATGTTATCAACAATGTTCAAACCAAAAGAACACCACAAATTCTACAGGACAAAAGCTTGCTTATTTAGTGCTTTCATTCAACAATTAAGATATTTTTCAGTGTAAAAATACTATAAAACCGCATCCTTTTAAATGCTTGGTAGAAAATGTAGTAGACCAATGAATCAGCAAGGCAGGCAATCGGATCTCATTTTGAGAATGGGTACTAAGGAAATGTTATCATTCAAACCAAGGGGAAAGCCACTTGTCAATAAAATCTGCCAGTGAGCTCGCTATAGAAAATCTGATTTCCCCATTGCCTCTTCTGATATTTATCTGTTTGTTTATTTTCCAGGGTGAAACACTGATCTCCATGGACCTTTTCAGACTCAGCCCTGGAGCGCTGTCTGGTTAAGTGACTTGCTCAGAGTCACATTGCTAGGCTGAAGGAATCAAACTTTGTACTTTTGGACAACAGGAGACATCTTGTTAACAGCCCCTTACTCCTTTAAGTCAACTGCCAGACATCTTTCAAAACTTTTTCAAGTATAAAAAAAGTAAATCTTTTAAAACCCATTCAAATCAAAGAATGTTTAAAAGGAGCATTAGTATTGAAACCAGTGAGAATGCTATTAACAGTGCTCATAAATACATTTCTTTAAGTTTCACTCAGTTTTTTTATATAAAAACGTGAATATTTTGTACAAAGGGCTACATAATCCACAACAAAGGTGTTACAAGCAATAATCCTTGAAATGTGCCCTGGAATGACAATATTTGGTCCTTCGTGGATGTAGCAACATTGGCTACAATTCCCACACTTAGACTTAACACTTAATTTCCTACTGCCACTGTAGTGCTGTTCAAATGACCTACCTTCGTTGTTGACAGAGCTGAATGTGAACCTTAGCTAGTGTCTCAACTTGCCCAGCTCAGGACACATGTTGATTAACAGCTTCCAGTCACATTCCATAATGTGCTGTACAAAATCAGAATCAAATGAATGATGTAAATCCATAGTATGAATGTTCCCAGAATAATTACCTGAAGAATTAATTTCAAAGTTTCTTCTTTTTTTAAATAAACAGATGCATAACTTATGTCTTCTCTCCTTAACATGATCAAGAATGTTATAGATCAATTGTTTAGCATAACCTCTAGAAAAAAAACATAGATGCCAATAAATTACACTGCTGAATAAAATTCTCATCCTCAGATATGATTCTGGAAAGTCTAATGTATAGTTTCTTGGCAATGCCTTTTTTCTGATTGTATGAATGAACACTGTTAAATGCAAAATACTGATTGCAGTATGTGGATTTCCTGAAAATATTGGAATAGCATGCCAATTCAACATTTATATACATAAACAGCCAAGAAAAAATAGCTTTTTCAATGACATGAAAAGTAAATTCTAAATATGATGCTGTAGTCCTCAAATAATCAAAACAATCTTGTAATAATTTAAAAGTACCAGTCCAAATAAAAAAATACCATAAAAAGGTTTAAATGTACTATCAAAAACAAAATTGTGCTCCTAATAATAAAGAAATGGAATAGCAAATAAGGGGGCACGTGAGGCCCTCATTACAGCCCCAGTGATTTGTTTAAAAAAATTTCCTTCAAATGTAAAAAAAATATATATTTTTCAAAACCAAATCAATCAAAATGGAAATACTGTTGATATCTCTAATCTGAGACTAGTTTTTTTGAGATACCATGTCTCTGAACCACTCCGCACCAACATCCTGAGAGATTACAGTGAACAAGTGTGTAACAACACTAGTAACCAAAATATCATGTAACCCAAAGGTCCTTCAAAATCCCTAGAAAACAACTATAAATGGGTTTGGCTTCAACATTCTGTCTAAGTACATAGTTAGGAACACAGATTTAGAACCCTGAACAGAAAATATAGGTCACATAGGTTTATCAAAAGAACACTTATGGATTTTTGGGATCCCAAAGATAATCTGTATCCTTGGCTTTTGACAGAAAGGAAACTTGATTCTTCTGGAAAAAAGATCACCATATTAAATGATCAAACAATGTCATGTCAATATTGTGATACAAATGATGAATCTCATTAACAGATGAAATCCACAAAATGCACCATTTGTAACAGTAGAAATCATTCTGCTAGAATAATCCATGGAATTCATAAGAACCACTACCAAGGTGGTTACAATTATATGAACATCCTTATAGGGAGTTAGATTTTTAAATAACTAGCTTTAGCTGTTCTAAGATTCCAAAAGCTGGACTTCAGTGGTTTATTAATGAGGACTGAACACCACGAATACAGATCTTCCTGAATGTAATAAAATTAGGGGGTAATGGGGATTCTATTGATATCTCCTTGCCAATGGATAGATGTACATGGCAAAGCTAGCTCACCACATCATGAAATAAACTGACAAGGTTAGTTTATGTTCTGTTGGGGGTTATCACTGAGGATCTCCTGATTGGTTGTTTTGTCATTCTGGGCCTGTTGGATAACTTTTTCTGCTTCTTGGCAGGCAGTCACAATGATTATCCCAATTCTGGTTCTCCCGACAGAGTTTCCTCCTCTAAAAAAGTCATCTTTAATCTTCACATTCTCATAGCTTTGATTTGCCAATAAAACTATCCCCAACTCATTGTTATTGCCACCAGGGGGAGGTTAATTGTAATGTATACTTCCAATCACTTAATCCTTTCAATCCCTTTCAATTTTCTTCATTTTTATTTCTAAATGTTCTTTTGATTTTATTAGCTTCCACACGCATTTTATTGACCCTGTTCCTAAAGTCACTAGTGTTAGTTGTTTTAGAAACTAATGTCTCTACTTCAGTCAGCAGCTCTAATATCTAGGATTCATTGTGTATGATTAGAAGTAACATTAAGGATAATGTCAATAAATAATTCTTTCATTTGATTGCAAATATTATCTGTATTATTGATTCCATTTGGAAACTTAGTTAACCTAAGACCTCTTAGCATATGTTGTACCGGCAAACTATGTTCCAAAATAAATTGAGTGATAGAATACTTTTAAATTTAAATGATATCTTAACTAAATCTTTCATGAGGTCTTTGACATTAACAATATTTGGATTGTTCACCTTAAAATTTCATAAAGGGGATGTCACATGGATTTCTTAAAATAGCAGCTACATCACAGTTTACTGCCAGAAGTTAATTTTTGTTGGGTTTTTTTGTTATTATTTTGACAATTGCACAAATGGGTGATAACATAATTATTTAAGTATGAATTTGATGTGTATATAAATGCATGTTTTTAAATGTAATGGACATCTGAAGAAATCCTTGCTAATAATATAAAACACTTCCAATAAATTTATTTTGTGGACTAGGACTCCTGTAACTTTTTCTTTTATGATATCACGTTACACATAATAGCTCATGTGCCAGTGTTTCACCAGTCAAACTCTTAAGGCAAAACCCAAAATTAAACATATTAGTCATAGGTGATTCCATCGTGAGACACACTGATGTCCCTCTCACCAGGCTGGATGAAAAAAAGGTCACAGGCAGCTGTCTGTCAGGTGCCAGGATACACCATATCACACATGCACTCAAGTCTCTCAACAGGTACTATTATGACTCCGTCATAGTCCATGTTAACGTCAATGACTTGAGGTGTACCTCTCTGGATTAAATATAGACAGACATGACTGTACGCCTCAGGCAGGTATGTCCCTAGTTTTAAGCAACATTTTACCTTCACTTAGGGTGATGCCCCAATGCAAACAGAAAAAAACTGACTTCAATAATTGGATTAGCTTCTGGTGTCATTCTTGGGGGATCCACTATCTGTCAGGCTGGGACAACATTATCAGCAGACGTCGATGCTTTGCCAGAGATAGTCTTCATCTGTCACCCCTGGGATTTTGGCTGCTGGCTAAGGCTCTTGCCACACCCATAGTGCCTTTTTTTAGGCATTGTCTCAAGAACAAAATTCCCAATATAAAAAATAGATCTAAACACAACATCAAGGTTATGGTGCTAAATGATAGGAGTCTCAATACAAAACTGCACTCACTAGAAACTGTCCTCACCTTGGAAGACGCAGACATTTGTACAGTCACTGAGACCTGGTTCAAGGCTGTGGACAGCACACCAGCAATATCGGATTATACCTCCCTCCACACTTTCAAACTTCAAACTGAAGCTGTGAAAACTAAAGGAGGCGGTGTATCAATACTCATTAAAGATAAATACACCTCCAAACTGGTTAAGCAATATGATTCCCTTAAGACACCTCAGGTACAATTAACTGTTGGCAGGACACCTATTCAAGTCACTGCCGGCTACAGGAACCCCTCCATGAATCAGGACTCCCATTCTGCCTATGTGGATCTACTTGAGTCTATTAAGATACAATCAAACACCATGGTTTTGGGCATCTTTAACTACCCACCCATTGACCGGGTAAATTACTCGTGCTCAAACTTACTTTCCCAAAGGTTCCTCGACTTTGTTAACTCCATTGCCTTGGACCAGCTGGTTGGCACCCCCACAGGGGGTGACGACATCCTGGACCTGGTGCTCACCAATATGGGGGACCACTGTAGTACCTCTTCTGTGAGGGCCTCCCTAGTGAGATTTGACCACAAATTGGTCTCATTCAAAGTAACTATAACACCTACTCCCACCCTCCAGCAGCAACTAAACTAAAAAAATTATCCAAAGCAGATAATAACCTCTTACGAGATTGCATAAATAGGTTCACTGCACCTTCTCCCTCAGATGGAATTGACAACTATGCTGAGCTCTACACCAATGCTTTATAGAAATACCTATATAACTGCACTGACTCAGTCATACCTGTTAGGACCAAAACAAGCTCAAGGAAGAGCAAACCTGCCTGATGGGCAACTGTCATTAACAGGCTTTCCAATAAGGGGAAAAAATTGCTGTCCAAGAGTAAGAGGGAGCGAGCCTTCGTAAACCGGAAACACTCCCTCCTCAGCTAAAACAAGCAAATAAGACTACTTGTCAAGTCCTCCAAAGCAAACTGAGTCCAAAGTAGCTTCCCCAACAAAGGACAGCCACAAGACATTCTACAGTTAAATCCATAACCTAAAAGTAAAGGGCCAGAACTGTGCAGAACTGGTAGTTCATGATACCATATATACTGAGCCTGTGGACATAGCTAACCAGTTGTTTGACAGGTTCTGTGAAAACTTCACTCCCCTGTCCATGCCACAAGTATCCCATGACATCCCTACCACCTGTCCCCTCTACCTTGCAGCTCTAAACAGCAGGTCATAAATTCCCTCTCTAAGGCCAAAAACACAGCATCTATGGGATGTGACAACATCCCAGGCTCTATCCTATGTGGGCTCCAGCATGAATTAGCAACACCATTTGGTACTCTTTTCAATCATAGTGTAACCGCCGGCTTTGTACCAGCTGAATGGAGAACAGCCACCGTTATTCCCTTGCACAAAGGTGGTGCTTCCACTGACCCCGGGAACTATAGACCAATTAGCCTGACTAGCCTTATCTGCAAGGCCATAGAGTGAATCATCATGGACCTTATCAACAAAGTTATAGGTAGTCTCCAAACATCTGACCCTACTCAATTTGGATTTGTCAAAGGAAGATCATGCCTGTTAAACCTGGTGGATTTCTTTGAGACAGTCATCAAGGCCCTGGATGAAGGGAAATCTGTGTATACAGCCTACCTGGACTTACCCGAGGCTTTTGACACTAAGCCCCCACTAAGGCATCATTGGCAAACTCACCCAACTAGGCATCAACCCTTATATTATCAGAGGGGTCACTAACTGGCTCATTGATAGAACTCATAGTCTCAAAATAGGAGAATCCACCTCCAACAGCAGAACTGTAACCAGCAGTGTTCCACAGGGATCAGGCTTGGGGCCTCTACTGTTTGGAATCTATTTCTCTGAAGTACAAACAAAAACGAAAAGTCTGTGGCTGATAACGTTTGCTGATGACTGCAAACTAGAAGCGGTCATAAAAACTCCAAATGATGTCAACAGCCTACAAGAGGGTCTTATACAAACAAATAATTGGTGCCAAAGTCATGGCCTTAAACTCAATACAAAAAATGTATTATCATTCCTTCCGGTAAAAACGATGTTTCTGCTACCACATCAATAGCAAAACCTTAAGTACACACTCTCTGGTGAGAGACATGGGCACACAGGTTGACAGCAGCCTTACCTTTGACCACCATGTCTCCACAGTAGTAAGGAGGGTATTCTATAATGCTCATCTCATAAGTAAGGGCATTGCTTCCAGAAAAAACTCCCTGTATTCTTCCCTCATTACACCAATAATTGAGTACAACACCCCTTTTGGTATGTACCTTTCTAAGCACCTGTAGCAACTGGAGAAACCACAAAGGTTCCCAAAAGGAAAATTCAAGGTCCTCACCATATGTCCTATGGGGGATCATATGAAATCACTGTCACTTTATTCTGTTTCATACAGACTACTCAGAGGTGATCTCTGCCTTGCATATAAGGCAATCACTGAACCTGCATTATTGGAAATGCTTTATATCCAAAAGTCAAATGGTACACGGGATACTCACTCTAAAGACATTAACCTGGTATGTGACATTAATAAAATCTGCTGAAGGGACAGATTTTTCTCCCGGAGGTTACCACACCTTTGGAACACACTCCCGCTTCATGTCAAACAGAGCAATTCAGTGGCCCTCTTCAAATGCAGTCTGGACGATTGAATGGGTGACCATAAATTCACCCTGGGGGGTTCCACCTGTGTCCCTCTTGGACAGGGGCAATAGGTGCTTTTCATGGAAATAAGGGTAAGAATTTGGCTAGGCTTGTAAGGCTAGGGCCATTAGCCTAGAAACTTCCTGTGATCTTATGATCTATCTATATATGGTTCTATAGTGTTACATCAAATGTGGCTTTCATCAAAGTTGTGAGGTAAGGAAATAAAAAATGCTAACGTGCCATAATGTCGATGTTATCAATGAAAGATACAACAATAATGTTGTGAAGTTGATGAAATATTCATAATATAGCAGGCTATTGGTTTTACACTTAGTTGCACTTGCTGTATGAAATACAGACCCATACTGAATGTTTTACCTCCAGCAGAAGTGTTGAGCAGCCATTTTCTGTGCACATGGATGTTCTCTGTACGTGGCTGTCATTTACTAGATAATGCTGTTGCTTCTCTTAATTCTAGTTTGCTATATTGTTAGAGATGACAGTAATTATGGTACTTCATAAATGTGCCCTGTATGATGAAACAGGTTTACATCCCAGGATGACAACTGCCTGAAACTTGTAGATGTGTTTAACAACTCCCCAGAGAATGTGCCAGTTATTGCAATACTGAGCCGTAGGAGAAGTCCCTAAATGTTACTTTTGTAAAACAATATCATATATGCTATGATCATATGCTAAAAGTCATCATGCAAGTAAGACTTTTTATAGGAGTAGTAACTGTGCTTAAGAGTAATAAATACTTGCAGAAGGAGAAGCAAAATGGATGCAGAAGTACCTTTGATGTCTACATCTCTACATGGTCCAGATATGATAAGCACATGGTACAGATTTGTAAAGTCACAGAAAGGAAAGACATTCTATTTTTACAGGGATATTTATATTATTTGGACAGACAAACAACACAAAAAAGATATTGGTGCTACAGGAGAAAGACGACTTCACACTACAGAACAAACTGATAATGCTGGTATCTTCAGCAACAAATTAATTACTAAAATCTACTTGGTTTGACCGTATACCCAAGGTAGGTGTCGCAAAATGGTACGAAGTAATGGCTTAATTGATGGATCATGCTGATAAGTGAAGGATTATCCCTGAGACGTACTGAATGACTGCTTATCAGAAACTGATGATGATGATGATGCTCAACTACAGCGATTGATTACACCCTTCATGCAGTCAGACATAAGGCAGGCTCACAAGGACACCGGATTCGTAAATCAATTTTGCACACAATACCAGTTAAGAAATGAAGGACTCATTTAAAGGAAATTATGTTATGACTGCTTTGTTAACATTATCTACAGTTGAGAATATTTGTATCTCATGTTGCAAGTATGTATTGCTGACAACAGTTGCATAGTGTGTGGTCAAATAATGGAACAGTTGTATTTGGTGCATCAAAACTGAAGGCAAGTCTAAGTGCTTTTCATTTGCAGTGGTTCTTATGACGAAGATCCCTCCTGGCATATAACATGATGTGAAATACAATTCTAGACATGTTTGCTGAGTGCTCCATTACAGCTAAAATGCAATATGTTATTCTGAACCAGCAGCGGAGCTGGAACATGGTCAAATGGGGCCCTAGGCAGAGTAATGTCTGGTTGGTAAAAAGAGGAAAGTATAAAATGGTGGATTAAGCTCTCATCATCACAAGGGCAGCATTTTCTACAGTTTTGTGATGGAAATAATGATCCTGGCTTTTTTTTTCCACATTGTGACATTCTTGCAACATTTTTAGATCTTTGTGATGATGCACTAGTTAGTGGTATGGAATTAATACTTTATTTTAAACAGTGCTGTGTGAATAGCTGGAAATGCAGGTTCTCCACACATTTCTCGACAGTGCCTTCTTGTCTCTTTCTGTTAAGCATAATGCCAGATTGCCTCACACACAAAATCTTGAGGAAAATTGAAATAAATGTTTGACGTTTCTCCTTGGTTGAGGAGCTACTGATTATCTGACACTATGATGCGTGCAGTGAAGGACCAGTACTGCATTGATCAAGTCAAGCTGTGTTTATCTTTTGGGGATAAATGCACTCTACCAGGAAGTGTTTGTTGGAGAACAATAAAAGCATGAGGCAAATAGTTGAGAGCCTTGGAAATTATTCTACACTAGAAGCCCTTCATCTCATTTCCTTACAACTACAAATGTAGAATTAGTGCATAGCATTGTTTCTGGATATTGAAAACTATGTTCATTCTGCATTTTACAGATGCATTTGTTCATAGGTAGGTACTAGGCTATCGGCCCCGGGGCCTATACAAGCCCAGCCAAAAAGGTACCCTGGCTTTTGCCACCCAAGAAAATGATTTTCCTGTGCCACTGTTGAGCAGAGCCACAGAGGTGATCTCTGGGGTGAATTTCCTATTTCCCATCCAATCATCAAGATTCTTCTTGAAGAGTGCTAATGAGGAGCTTTGTTTGATATAGATAGGTAGTTTATTCCAGAGTATGGGAAGTCTCTGGGACAGGAATCTATCCCTCCGACATGTTTTGTTTATTGTGGTGACAAGGTTTAGGTCCCTAGAGTGTGTAGCTCAGAAGGATTGGGATTTCTTTAAGTGGAGCATATCCAACAGCTCATGTGATAAATAAAGCACGTTTCTGTTTTTTGACTTCATGAAATTATATTGAAATACCAGCAGGTTAGTGCCTAAATTGCAAAGTATTCAGTTACTTTATATTTCCTGGGATAGTAATGCATGCATACCTGACTACAGTTTTGTTTATATTTCTTTCTACAAGTCACATGGCAAAAACATCTGTGGGGGACAGCATCCCAACAAAATCAGTATGCACTAGCTCATCTGAAGTTAATGCTTTTGTGACAAAACAAGGTCTTGCTTCACTACTATTTCATAAATACGGGCCTGTTATGTGTGGATACCTTAACTGTCTTTATTCTGATTTCTACATGAAGATTACTGGCAAAAAATATTTTTATTAACTACTAGTAACATTGCTTTTCAATAACATTTCATAGCATTGATTTTTTTTACATTACTACTATTTTCCGATGTAAGATATGTCAGTATGGAACTATATCTACCTATAAATATCTATTTATATCTATATCTGTAAATATATATATATATTTATAAATATATATATATACATATATGTATATATATATATATATATATATATATATATATATATATATTTATCTGTGTGTGTGTGTAGGTATCCACGCACGCACGTGCGCACACTTGTGATTAACTAAACACACACACTGATACATGCATCAAAACATTTGTTCTGGAGGGGGCAGAGCCTAATGGCTAACTGAAAGCAGCTTAAATTTGAGCTCTTCAAACTCTTACTAGAAAATACAGGGAAAACTAAAAATATTTAAAAAATTTGGGGTAATTATTGAAGAAGAAGTAATATACAATAAAAATACCAACTTTGAAGAAAAAATTCTGAAATTTTCCTGTCAAATACTTCAGAGAACACCACAAGCTGTTGAAAATGAGTAACTCAAAGAACTCACACTCAGATTCTATACTGAAAAAAGAGATGCAACAGATATCTGCTACTTTACTGGACTTGTCGTTAAAGATGGAAATATTTTCTGAGAACTTAGAAAGTCTTAAAGATAACTGTCAAAAACAAACTGAAATTTTTAAAGAAATATTACAACAGCAACAAACAAAAATTTCTGACATTGAGACTTCCTTAAGTGATGTTGATGGGAGATTAAAAGAAGAAGAACTACAAACCCAATTTTTGTTACAACAAAATACACGGTTAATAAATAAAATGGATGATATTAAAAATAGAGAGAGAAGAACAAACATAAGGATTTTTGGTCTTCCAGAGAAAACTGAAGGAGATGACATTATCTCCTTTTTGAACTCCTGGCTACCTGAAGTTCTAGGATTAAAAGAAGGATTATCTTATGGAATAGAAAGAACACACAGAGCTATTGGTAAGCCACTTTCTATTTCTTCTAAGTCTGCTCCAAGATCCATAGTGATTAAATTCTTATCTTTTTATGGACAAAGAACTAATATTGAGATCAGCATGGAGTAAAAATCCTGTTATGTATAAACAGTCATTATTAAGATTTGATAATGATTATTCCACAAGAGTTCTGGATTTAAGGAAGAAAGCATGACCATTAGTAAAACTTCTAAAGCAGCATAAAATCAAGACACGGCTCTCTTATCCTGCCAAAATAAGAATTCAATACAATAACGACAGGAGATCTTTTAATAACATAGAGGAAGCCACAACCTTCATAAAAAACAACAACATAATTCCACTTCCCGATGAAATGGGCTGGGCAAATTCATCTTCCCTAAAAAGAGCTTCAGGAAAAAATATCTGGTCGGAGGTGAGGGAAAAAAAGAAGCAGAAGACTGACATGAAGAATTCGGAAGATACTACCTCTCTCAAAGTATCAACCAAGGTATGACTACACTATCTAAAAGTTAATTCCCTTAATATATGACTCAAACCAGTTTTTCTGCCCTTTATTAGTTATTTAGCCTATTATAATAATATTTTATTTAGTACTTAAAAATTGATTCACTAAGGAACTGAAATGCATAATTGCTTTTTTTAGGTTGTCGCATGAATATAAAATCAAGACAGTTTATTAGATGCTTATTAACATTGTTCTAGAAGTCCTTATAATAGTTTATCTTTTAGACTATTTCTCCTAGATAAGTATTTCATAGCTAAAATAAGTTACTAGCAACTGTCTGAATAAATTCCTTTAATAACATAACATACTATTATAAAATATAAAGTGCACATTTTATACTTATCAACCAAAATTTAGAGATAAATATGTTAAAAATAGAAATGTTTCTAAATGCATCAGTTGTTCTTAGAACATCATTGAACCATTTAAAAGTAAATAGCATTCACGAACCTACTGCTGGGCTATTTTTAGATTTTTACATAGAAAGTTGTTCACCATCTCTTTCACAGCATGAGATATACTGAAGATGGCGCGCAAGTACACACTATCACAATATCCCTTTTCTAAACTCGGCTGTTCTGTTTGCTTGAAATGAAAGCGTTTAGCTTTCAGTTAATTTTACACATCATATATTCACCTTTTATCCCCTGCTACAGCATTATTTCCTATTGCTAACTTCAGATAAAAGTATACTTAAGAATAGTGCTAAAATAACTTTGATTAAAGCACTATATATATGCTTACAAACACATAGGTTCATAGGTTCATACTAGGCTATCTGCCCTAGGGCATTTATAAGCCTAGCCAGAGTGTGTGTGGCTTTCACCACCCCTTAGGATGAGAATACTATACCCATTAGTTTGCTGTGCCTCTGTCCAGCAGTGACACAGAGATGATTCCCGGGGTAAACCTACGATCTCCCATCCACTCGTCAAGATTTCTCTTGAACAGAGCCAGCGAGGTGCTCTACCTCACATGGACCAGGATTTTGTTCCATAGTGTAGGGAGTCTCTGGGTGATGAATCTGTCCCTCCAGCACGTCCTATTTATATCCGTGTTGAGGTTTAAGTCTCTTGATCTCGTGGCTCTGGTGGATTTGGATTTTTTGAGGTGGAGCATGTCCATTATTATCATTGCTACTAGTGGAGAATAGAATTGGAAAAGTCTAATGATAGTATTTCTTAAATTAAATTGGATGTTATCATCATTTTAATAAATTATTTAAGTATGAGCAGCAGTCATGAACTTTCTGTTTTAATTTCTTTAGCTTTATGTTAAGGAAAGTAGCTCGTCTTTACACATTTAACAAGTGAAATGCTGAAATGCATACAGCTGTAATTACAGCTACTTCCCAGAAGATGATGGTGCTCAAACACAACATTGTAAAGTTTTTTTTTTCTTTCTCTCTGCACATTATTATTCAATACTTTGAATGTGAAATGTTTACTTTTAAATTATTTCTAATTTCCCAAGTGCTTTTACTATTTCCCATTATTTAAAAAGAGAAGGGAGGAAAAGGGGAAAGAAAAAAGAAGGAAATAATAAAAAAAAGAAGAAGAAGAAGGAGAGTAAGGAAAAAAGAAAGTAATAGTGTTGTCAGTTGCTGTTAAATTTTACCAGTGATATATCCAAATATAGTGATACCTGCGCTTTGAAGAAGGTGTTACATAAACTGACTGGGATAGAATGAACCATTTAAATACTGCTGTGATCTGGTGATTAATGTCTTGTATATATACGATGTACATGCTCTCCAAACTCATGTTATTGTTAATGTGTTAGATGGATTAGTTTCATTTGTTGACTTAAAGTGACATGAAACTTCCAACTACTAGTTTAAAAAGTATTTCAGATGCTTATTTATTTAATAACCTGTTCTATTAAACAAGTTAACATACAAAAAGAAGCTTTATAAAAGGAGAAAAAGAAAGGAAAAAAACAATCATTATAAATAGTTGTATATGATACAACTGTGACTTCTTAGCATTATCATTGTAACTTACATTCATAGGCATAATGCTAGTTTATTGTTTACAGCCTACTTTAAATATGAGACTTTTATCAGTTATTAAATACTTATTACATTTGTGTTTACAGATGATTAACTCTGTTATGTGTGGCTTTTACCTGGAACTAAATAGAGAAAATCTTCTGAATAATAGCTAATTAGTCACAGAGTTATAAAAGGTCACATATAAATAATGCAAGTGTTTAACTCTTCACACAAATTAATAATTTTTCTTTACTTTATTATATAGACAACAGAATTATAAAAGTCATGACATCTTGACCAGGTTTGATAAGTTATATTGTTCAAGTAGACGTAATCTAAAATGTAATAATTCTTATTGTTAATTATTAATATAGTAATTTATTTTAGAAGATTGTAATAATAATCAAATAATATGATACGTCTCATACAGTTTTGGAAAGAAATTATAAGAGTTTTAGTAACAACGTACCAATTCTAATAATGCAAATTCATAGCACAAGTATTAATTCTATTTCTAATAGCACAGTTATAATCCCTTATAGATAGTTTAATATTGTTGTTTGTAAATTAATACCATTACTACAATGTATGGAAAATAACTATATAAATGACTAATTAATTGAAGCATTGTACTCTATGGGTACAATATTACCTATACCAAGACATGAAATAATAACAAAATGACTAGCTATTTATTAATTAATCTATACTATGTTGATGGAATGCATTCATGTAGTAACAAGATTTTACAGTCAAGATTTAAATATATACATGCATGAAAGTATTTGATGTTCTCTGATTTTAGTTTTGTTTTCCATATTGAAGAGCTCAATAAGGTGTTAGACACTTCATGTTTGAGACTTGGTGTGGTTGAAACACTATTTGTTTGTTTAAAATATGTCAATACAATGTTTTTCATTTTTTTTGTTTCTCAGTGGTCCAAATGGAAGATTTTTTTTTAAACACATATAGAAATAGTTATACTTGTTTTGTAATAACTTCTAAAAGAAAAGAGGATATAACTAATATACTAAATACCATAGGTCCTAAGACAAAGCAAATGTCTAATAAAACAATCAACCTGAAAGCACATGGTAAATATTTATAAAAATGACTGACACAACTTTGTTATCTATAAACATTAATGGTTTAAATAACCCTATAAAAAGGTCAAACTTTCTAAAATATCTGAAATTACAAAAAGTACAAATTATATTTATACAAGAATCCCATCTAAAATTAGAGGAAGATTTCATATGGAAACCCAATGACTATCTAATCCTCTCTTATTCCCAGTATAAAAAAAAAACAAGAGGAGTTATAATCTTATGGAAAAGAAGTACTATTATTCCACAGATCATTTACAAACATGAAGATAAAGAAGGGTTATTATCAATTGTAATAATAAAATATCAAAATAGAATTTGGACTTTAATAAATATTTACTGGATTCCTGGAGTTGGACTATCTACTGTTAAAAAACACATAGAATTGATTAACAAAGTATGTAAAGGTATGATAATATTGGGGGGAGATTTTAATTGTATTCTGGATAGCTCTGAAACAACTAATAAAAGAAATTTACGTCTTTCACCTGTAGGTAAATATTTCAAGAGATGGATAGAAAACTTAAATTTGATAGATGCATTTAAGTTTAAAGAATCTAACTCACTAAACTATTCACACAGTGATTACCGCTTTAATACTCAAACAAGAATAGATAAAATACTTATATCTTCTGACTTAAACAGAATAGTAAAATTTTCTATTATTCCATGTCCTCTTTCAGATCATAACGCCTTAATCATTACAGTACAAATGGATTTTAAAAGATTAAATCTAGTAACAAGAATACCAGCCTACATTTTTAAATTAAAGGAATTTAAACCTTGGCTAGATACAGAAATCTCCATAACTTAGCTATGAGAATTAAGAGGCAGAATTCTGAAAATAATATCATAAATATAATACACAAAGGGAAAGGGAAAGGTATCTGAAGTAAATGATATTCTTGAAGCCTTTAAGTACTATTATGCTCATCATTATGGAAATAAGGCTAGCAATACTACTTTGTTAGAGCTGGAATTTAACTGTCCTTTATTAAATACATTACCTGCACAACTAAAAATAGACCTGGATAAACATATCTCCATAAAGGAAATAAGAGATATAATCAAAGTAAGTAAGAATAACAAATCACCAGGAATGGATGGAATCATAATGGAATTATATAAAATTCTCCCAAATGCAGCAAATTCTTTGTTCCATAATACGCTAAATGAAATTCAAACACAAAATATAATCCCACCATCCTGGAAATACTCACTAGTTACTCATATAAAAAAAGATAAAAAAGATTTATCCCAGTGTAGCTCATATAGACCAATCTTTCTGCTTAACAATGATTATAAAATTTTTATGTCTATCTTAGTGAATAGAATTAAAAAATCCTTGGCTCACGTTATAAATGAAGACAAAACAGGCTTTATATTTGGTAGACACACGTATGATAACATTCAGAGAATATTAACTATTATTGAAGCTTTGGATAGAGATAACTTAGAAGCCCTTATAATTACACTTGATATAGAGAAAACATTTGATTCAGTAAATTTGGATTACTTATTTAAAATTCTGGTATTTTTTGATTTTCCATCAAACTTTATAAATTTAATAAAGAACATATATAAAGATAATCTAGCTTATGTAAAGTTAGGTCCATTTACTTCTGAGGCTTTTAAAATAACTAAAGGCTCTAAGCAAGGCTGTCCTATGTCTCCCATACTATTTGCCTTAGTGATAGAACTATTTGCTTCTACAACACGAAGTGAACTAAAAATAGAAGGAATTAATTTTTATAATCAATATAATTCCAAAATCATGTTATTTGCTGATGACATCTTGTTGACTTTAAAACCAAAAGAAGAGACCATACAAGCATTAGAGGAAAAAATAAGAGAGTTTTCCTCCACTTCAGGTCTTTATTTCAACAAAGCAAAATCAAAACATATACTCTTGAATAGAGATGATGTTTATCATCTGAGTGAGTATCAAATTATTGAAGAAAGAGTTTCATCACTCGAATACCTAGGAATTATTATAGCTGACAACATAAATACTACTATAACTTTAAATTATAATAAAATTCAAAACTTAATTCAAAAACAAATTGATACCTGGAATAAATTAACGTTAAAATTTGAAGATAGATTACAGATAATAAAAATGATATTATTACCCCAAATAAACTATATAGCATTAGCAATTCCTATCTTACCAAGCAAAAAAAATTATAAAAAAAATTCAGAAACTCTTGATGGGCTTTCTATGGTATCCAAAAAAAATAGAATTGCTTTCACACACCATATTAGACCCTGGGACTTGGGAGAAATTAAATTTCCAGATATAGAGACATACATTAAAGCTTCCATCTTTAAACTTGTACTACAATGGATAAACCCAAACTACTCATCTAGGTGGAAAACTCTGCATACAACTTTTTTCTTAAATGAACATAAAACATTAAAAAATATAGACTTGAAGAATCATAACAATATATTTTGGCACTTAAGTAGCAATCTACAAAACAATACAACAAAACCTACCAATTTATCATACTTAAATAACATATATAATCTATATATATAATCTATTTAGAAATTTCTTAAAAACAAATTCTGATATAAAACTATGGTTTGAACTTTTGATACCTTTTAATACAACAAAGAATTTTAAAGAAAAAATTCAAGAAAAAAAATGTATTAAATGGGAAACTAATAATTTTATTTGTTGGTTCCAATGCTTAAACAATTCTAGCACATTAAATATCCAACAAGTAATAGATGAATTTAAAATACTTGGTAAAGATAGAGAAGATTTCCAAAAAGTATTGCATCACGCAAAAAGTTTGTGGGAGGTTATAAATAATTCAAGTTTTAATTCTAAGCCAAAACTCATAAATTATATACAAGAAATAATTTATGACAAACATAAGTTAATTTCTATATCTAAAATATATAAAATATTAATAGTGTATAAAACCAAAATAACTCAAAACACATGGAATACTATAACAAAAGATCTGACTACGAGCCTATCTCCTGAAAGTAAAAATGATCTTCTGCAATCAGTTAAATTAACCTCTAACTTCCAGATATGGAAAATCTTCACATGGAAATTTTTGAATAGAGCTTTTTATACCCCAAACAAAATTGCTAAATTTAATCCTAATCAGAAAGTTACTTGTTGGAGATGTACTCTAAATTGTGAAGCAGATTGGTTACATATATTTTACAATTGTATTAAAAAGTTCTGGGATGACATTAATAAATTTCTTCAAGCCATTTATAATGATACATTTGTTTTAACAAAATCATTAATTTTTTTGAATGTTGATGCCTTAATAACTGTTAATAAAAGAGATCAACTTCTTTTATGGACTATTCTGGCTGTGGCCAGAAAATGTATAACAAGAAGATGGAAATCCACAATCTCTCCAAGTTATGAAGACTTCATTTCTCTCTTAAGGGAATCTGCACTAAAAGAAATAAAAGTTAAAGAAGAAAGAATTTTTCCCAGACGTTGGATTAACAACCCTTGGAATAGAGTCTTGATACTCATGACACACTACAAAACGACACAATTTTCTCTTCATGAATTTAAAGGGGACATGGAATAATGTGAACTTAAAGGAATATATAATTATAAATGTCATATGTGTTTTTTTTTTTTCTCTCTCGGTTTCCTTTCATTGGACCATTTGTAAATATTGTACATATTGTTATGATTATTAACTGCTTCTGTTAACTTGATCTGTAATTAATAGTGACTGTATCACAATTTACTCATAAACATAAAAAAAAAATAAAAATCTGTTTAGTAAAAAAAAAACATTTGTTCTGTAGCAGGCACACATTCACCCATCAGTAAATCACAATAACAGAAGCACTAACCCATTCACTGACACTCCCTCCACCATCACGGATGCACTCACTTACAAAATGACACATCCCGACTCTCAGTTTCTTACCTAGCCCCACTAATGAGACCATCCAGGCAAATAAACGCATTCACGCAACTTCATACATTTATGCCCCTACTGACACTCACACACACATACAAACAACTTCTCACCCCCAAATACTTGCTTAACTTATCTACACCACATCTGCTTCCACAGGAGTGAATGGGTGACTAATGCCTTTTGATACCTTCTTCTTATTTCATCTTTTCCCGGTTAGGGTTCGCCACAGCGGAACTCCAGTCCGATAATGATTATGAGTAGATTTTTACGGTGCCGAGGTGCTAGCCTGATGCCCAACCTTCAACGAAGGCACTGCCATTCATGCATGTATTCCGAACACCACTTGACTGCGGGGAGGACATGCAGACTCCACACAGAAGGCTCTCCAGCTGAGAATCGAATGGGAGAACCTCTTGCTGTGAGGCAACAATGCTACCGCTGCACCACCGTGGCTCTGTATTAATGCCTAATGCCTTTTGACACCATTGACTTTTATTTATTTTCATATGTTTGACATTTGTTGACTGGGAGTGTCTGAATGAGCCAAAGCCCTTTTTCAGCAGTGGCCCGGGGAGAAAAGCTCCACAATTATTAACATTCAAACAATACTGAAAATAGACATAACATAATCTTACATACATAATTGAAATATTACATAACTTAGTAAAATACAGTGAGTAATACAGTAAGCCTTTGTATACTTTGCAGTAAAATAACAGTGATGACAGGCAGCCTCCATTGGTATTTAAAGACAAGCTATGTCAAAGTAGCAGCCTGTGTCAGGGAATTGGAGTTTGCAAGTTGCACTATTTCAACACTGAGTCAGTAAAATGGATTGGAAAATTTTTACAAGAAACATTGCAGAGTCAAGCCCCTGATGGTTAGACGTCAATTGTCAAAGAATAGCAAGCAGTTGTTTACTAGTTACACTGTGGAGAGGTGGTAG
The DNA here is from genome assembly GCF_019279795.1 of Protopterus annectens. Taxonomy (NCBI): domain Eukaryota; kingdom Metazoa; phylum Chordata; order Ceratodontiformes; family Protopteridae; genus Protopterus; species Protopterus annectens. Next base: position 159,912,302 of record NC_056749.1, read on the forward strand.
GTCAAGTCAGTAAACAGCAACTTAACTAATATAATCAGCTTCAGATAGTTGATGGTCAGTTGACAGCTGTATTAATTAGTGTAGGGAGGCTAGGTGTTACAGTAACAGGTTGAGGTTTTGAGTAGATATAGTCTGAGAGCCTTTATGAATTCCTGTACTGATATTTTTCTGATATGGGCAGGAGAATAACTGTATAAGTTTTGACAAATGCTTTCTTTTCTTTTGGTTTTAAGATTTCCGGTTGTAGGTTAGCACTCCTAAGGGTTCTAGCTGGAGTATAGAGAGTGATCAGAGAGAAGATGCTGGGACAGGAAGTGGGCTTGTACAGAATGGAATGTGTGACAGATAGTTGAGAGAGTTGAAGTAGTTGGGAGAACTCAAGACAGTTTAAGGGACAGCATGAAAGACAGTGGTGTGAGTTTGGGGCAGGTTGGCAGCAAACCGTGCAACTTTGATAAAGGTGCTTTTGAGCTTGGATTGTAGACAGGTATGTAGATTGCTGAAGATGTAAGAGGTATTGAGGAGGATGGGAAAAAGATAAGCATGAGCTTGAGACACTCTCAAATCTTTAGTTAGGAACTTGTTATTTCTGTAGAGCAGTCCTAGATTTTGGCATGATTTCTTAATGCAATGTAAGACATGCAGGTCATATTTAAGTTAGGCATCAATGATTACCCCAAGGAGTTTAGTTTGGGATTCTACACTGATAGTGGTATTTGTTAGATGACGTGATAGTGAAGGAGGATTTGTTGGGGGAGAGTGAATTCAGGAGGAATAGCAGAAGTTTCGTTTTTCGGGGTTGGGGACAAGTTGGTTATAGTATTTAGCCATTTTTCAACAGTTAAAGGAATTCTGGGTGAGGGAGTGTAGATCTGATACGGTATCAGCGATAGCAATGATCGTAGAGTCGGCAGCATATTGTATGAGAGTAGAGTGAGGCAGGCTGTGGAGAGGTGGTTGGTGAAGATGTTCGGGCCGAGGATATATCTTGAGCGACTCCCATTTAGATTGGTAGAAAGGGGGATAAGATGGAGTGCCATTTAACTGATTGTTGCCAGTTGGAGAGGTAAGCTGGAGAACCAGGACATGATTGAGATTGCTAAGTTTGGAGAGAATGATGGGGTGAGAGAGTTTTAAAGGCTTTAGAGAAGTCGAGGAAGAAGCAGAAGACCATTTTATTTTTTTGAGCAAGAGAAATGGAGTGAGAGAAGGATATAAGAGCAGTAGACGTACTGTGGTTAGGAATAAATCCATGCTGAGTAGGAGTGAGTACGTTTTCCTGCAAGAGGTAATCCATGATTTGTTTGTGAACACATTTTTCCAGTATCTTTGATAGGGGAGTTAATATATCTATGGTGTGGTAGTTAGCAAACTAAGTAGATTTACCACCTTTGTGAATGGGTATAGTAAAGAAATGTTTCCATAGAGAATGAACAGTGGTCTCTGACAGGGAGAGATTGATGAGTATGGATATTGGAAGGGCTACTGAGCTTGCAGCAAGTTTGAAAAAGAGTAGAGGTAGGTTGCCCCCTGATGGAGAGCAAGGTTTTAGTTTATGGAGGAGGTACTTAATGTAGTTTGACGACACTGGTTTGAGTGAAAAGGAGTTGTTTTGGTTTGAATTGGCAGGGGTGTTTGTGAGGTTACAGGAGTTAGCATTTGGAATTAATTTACTAATAGTATCGATAAAGTAGGTATTAAGTAAAGTAGCTGTTTCAAGAGGTGTGTTGTCAGGACAGGGGTTGGGAATATTTGGGTTCCCTGGGTGAAGGATTTGATTTATATTTGTGGTTTTATGTAGAAAATTTTCTTGTCAAGCTAGACTTGTTTTTTGGAGAGGTTGCTCTTTATAGGTTTGGAGATGGGTGGGGGATTTGGTGTTAGTCCATATTTTCCAAGCTTTGTCCCTTTTGTGCATGAGTGTTCATATGGCTTGGCTTAGCCATGGGGAGTATTGGGATTTAACTCTTACTTTTTGAAGGCGGACAAGTGAGCTAAGTATGTTTAGAAATATAATATTAAATCTGAGTACAACATCGTCAAGGGGAAGATGAGATAGGAAAGACCAGTTGATTGCAGTGTGTGTATTATTAAGATCTTCAGGAAGAAAGTGGGAGAGGCTTCATTATTCTTTGATTTTTATCTTTTTGGTCTTTGCACCACATGAGGGGTGTACCGCTGGACACAAATTGGAGAGTGGTCACTGATGGAGTCAGGTAGAGTTTGTGGGTGGTGGTACAGGTCAGGATTAGAAACTAGTTTCCAGTTAAGAGAGGAAATGCAGGTAGGCATATTGAGGTGTGTGGGTGTTGTGATAAGTTGAGCAAAACCATGTAGATGGATGGAAGAGCAGGGAGATATGGAAGTTAGAGATAGCCAATTAATGTTAATGTCGCCTTGCATGGTAGTTTCATTGGCAGCATTATGGAAGAAGCAAAAACACAAGACTGCCACCAAAGCTTTAGAACTCACTTGTCTTGCACAAAACAGATGTGGAATAAAAAGCAAAACACCAGGACTTGGAGATGGCTGTAGAATCCAGTATTAAAATCTTTATTCGACACAATTGCTTCTGTGGGTCACCCCACTTCTTCAGATGTCTAATGAAATGTGATTAGACATCTGATGAAGTGGGGTGACCCACAAAAGCACTTGTGTCGAATAAAGATTTTTATACTGGATTCTACAGCCATCTCCAAGTCCTGGTGTTTTGCTTCTTAGCATTATGGAAGAGCCATGCAAGAGTCTTCTTATTCTTCTTTCGGCTGCTCCCATTAGGGGTCGGCACAGCAGATCAACTGTTTCCATTTCTTCCTGTCCTCTGCATCTTGCTCTGTCACACCAACCACCTGCATGTTCTTTCTCACCACATCCATAAAGCTTACCTTAGGCCTTCCTCTTTTTCTGTTACCTGGCAGCTTCATCCATAGCATCTTTTTCCCAATATACTCTGCATCCCTCCTCAGCACATGTCCAAACCAACGTAATCTTGCCTCTCTGGTTTTGTCTCCAAACCTTCCAACCTGGGCTGACCCTCTAATATACTTAGTCCTAATCCTGTCCATCCTCGTCACACCCAGTGCAAATCTTAACATCTTCAATTCTGCCACGTCAAGCTCTGACTCCTGCTTTTTTGTCAATGCCACTGTCTCCAACCCATATAACATAGCTGGTCTCACTACCCTCTTGTAGACCTTACCATTCACTCTTACTGGTACTCGTCTGTCACAAATCACTCCTGACACTCTTCTCCACCCACTCCATCCTGCCTGTACTCTCTTCTTCACCTCTCTTCCACACTCACCATTACTCTGAACTATTGACCCCAAGTACTTAAACTCATTCACCTTTGCCACCTCTACTCACTGCATCCTCACCCATTCCTCTATCCTCCCTCTCATTCACACACACATATTCTGTCTTAGTCCTGCTGACCTTGATTCCTCTTCTCTCTAGAGCATATCTCCACCTCTCCAGGGTCTCCTCCACCTGTTCCCTACTCTCACTACAGATCACAATGTCATCTGCAAACATCATAGTTCACGGGGACTCCTGTCTGATCTCGTCTGTCAACCTGTCCATCACCATTGCAAATAAGAAAGGGCTCAGAGCTGATCCTTGATGTAACCCCACCTCCACCTTAAACACATCTGTCACTCCCACTGCAGATCCCACCGCTGTCACACTACCCTCGGAAATATCCTGTACCACTCTTCCATACTTCTCTGACACTCCCGACTTCCTCATACAATACCACAACTCCTCTCTAGACACCCTGTCATATGCTTTCTCTAAATCCACAAAGACACAATGCAACTCCTTCTGACCTTCTCTGTACTTCTCCATCAACACCCTCAGAGCAAACATCGCATCTGTAGTGCTCTTTCCTGGCATTAAACCATACTGCTGACCACTAATCATCACCTCCCTTCTTAACCTAGGTTCCACTACTCTTTCCCATAACTTCATGCTGTGACTGATCAGTTTAATCCCTCTGTAGTTACTACAGCTCTGCACATCATCCTTATTCTTAAAAATTGTTACGAAAACACTTTTTCTCCATTCCTCAGGCATCCTCTCACTTTCCAAGATTTCGTTAAACAATCTAGTTAAAAACTCCACTGCCATTTCAACTAAACACCTCCATGCTTCCACAGGTATGTCATTGGGACCAATAGCCTTTCTGTTCTTCATCCTCTTCATAGCTATCCTTACTTCCTCCTTGCTAATCCACTGCACTTCATGATTCACTATCTGCACATCATCTAACCTTCTCTCCCTCTCATTCTCTTCATTCATCAACCCCTCAAAGTACTCTTTCCATCTGCTCAACACATTCTCCTTGCTTGTGAGTACGTTTCCCTCATTATCCTTTATCACCCTTACCTGCTTCACATCTTTACTAGCTCGGTCCCTCTGTCTAGCCAATCGGTACAGGTCCTTTTCTCCCTCCTTAGTGTCCAACCTTTTATACAACTCTTCATACACCTTATCCTTAGCCTTCACCACCTCTCTCTTTGCCATGCACCTCACCTCCTTATACTCTTGTCTATTTTCTTCATCTCTTTGACAATCCCACTTCTTCGCCAACCTCTTTCTCTGTATACTCTCCTGTACTTCTTCATTCCACCACCAGGTCTCCTTGTCCTCCTTCCTCTTTCCAGATGTCACACCAAGGACCTTTCTAGCCATCTCTCTTACTAGCACTGCTGTAGTTACCCAGCTATTCAATAACTCTTCACTGCCACCCAGTGCCTGTCTTAACTCTTCCCTGAACATCACCTCACAATTACCCTTTTTCAGTTTCCACCATTTGATCCTTGGTGCTGCCCTCACACTCATCCTCCTCTTCTTGATCACCAATGTCATCCTACAAACCACCATCCTATGCTACCTAACTACACTTTCCCCTGCCACCCCACTTTACAGTCTCCAATCTCCTTCAGATTGGCCCTTCTACATAAGATATAATCCACCTGTGCGCATTTTCCTCCACTCTTGTATGTCACCCTATGCTCCTCCCGCTTGTTAAAATACGTATTCATCACAGCCATGTCCATCCTTTTCACAAAATCCACTACCATCTGGCCTTCTGCATTCCTTTGCTTAACACCATAACTACCCATCACTTCCTCATCCCCTCTGTTCCCTTCACCAACATGCCCACTGAAATCTGCTCCAATCACCAGTCTCTCACCCTTGGGTACAGTCATCACAACTTCATCTCACTCACTCCAAAAATGTTCTTTCTCATCCATCGCACACCCAACTTGTGGAGCATATGCACTAACAACATTCATCATTATACCATCAATTTCCAACTTCATAGACATCACTCTATCCGACACTCTTTTCACCTCCAAAACACTCTTAGCATACTGTTCCTTCAGGATAATGCCTACACCATTTCTCCTCCCATCCACACCATGATAAAACAATTTGAAACCGCCTCCGATACACCTAGCCTTGCTCCCCTTCCATCTGGTCTCTTGCACACACAATATACCAACCGTCCTTCGGTCCATCATATCAGCTAGCTCTCTCCCTATACCAGTCATACTGCCAACATTCAAAATTCCAACCCTCACTATCACAGTCCTAGCCTTTGCCTATGCCTCCACCTCTTTTCTTGGTACTGTATAGGCCAAGGATGTTATATCCTGGGGAAGGAATTCTGTGTCAGAGGTGTGAGGGTAGATCCAGGTGTCAGTTAAAGTAATTATGTCTGGAGAGTAGTGCTCTATCCAAGCATGAAATTCGCTAATTTTGTTCATGATACTATGAATATTGAGAGAGAAAAGAGTCAAGTGTTTTTTTGTGGGAGTTTGGGAAATGGGATGGGGCGATGTGCTACTGGTGGTATTGGAGGGGATGGAGATAGGTCCAGGGTTGGGGTGGATGTCTCCGAGAGGAGGAGAGAATTGAAGGGGTAGAGTAGTGTTTGCAAAGTTACATGAAAGAAGTGAAGCTTATGTTTAGAGTTAAGGAGACAGTGTGTGTGAGCAGATATTTTGATTTTGTGGAGAAGCCAGTTGGAGGGGAGAAAAGGGAAGGCTGTTATAGGGAAGTGGTGTTGGGCTGGGTTTCTAAAGGTTGTGTGTGTGTGTGTGTGTGTGTGTGTGTGTGTGTGTGTGTGTGTAGGTTTGAGGAAAGTGTAGGGGTGTAATTGATAGGTGAGAGGAGGAGAGGTAGGATAGTAGATGGAGGAGGAATGAGAGGAAGTGGGTGAGATATATATTGAAGAGTAAAGAGGAAGTGAGAGAGATGGTTTTGAGAAGAGGGGGTGAAGCAAAAGGAGGGATAAGGAGTTGGCATCAGTGGTGTAAGTTATATAGAGAGGAGTATAGAGATGTGGGGTAGGGGAGAGTTGGTAGAGGATGTAGGAGTTAGGTGAAGAAAAGAAAAAAGAAAAAAGAAAAGTAAGGTGAAGTAAGATTTGGGAGGTGTAGTTAAGGAGATTTAGGGTAGAGTTGAAGTGTACTTAAGTTTAGATTACTGTTTGAGTAGAGGGAAAATGAAAGTAGAGGGATGGGTTAATTATGTGGGTGGAGTGGAGACAGTGGATTAGTTTGGCTAGATGGGATGGGGCATGGGTGGAAGGGAAAAGGGAGATTTTGTTAACTGTTGGAGAGGTTGGATGGGGAGATGCTAGGATAAGAGCACAATATTTCAGTGATAGGTGGATGAAAATCTGGAGGGAAAAGGGAAGAGCGTAATTGTTTATAGTGGGAAGGAAGGGGAGGCACAAAGGTGGAAGTGGATAATATGGTTAACTATAAAAGTAATAAGAAAGGGGGTGGATGGGAAAGGTGGTAGCATAGGGGAGTGGAGACAGCACAAGCAGAGCGAAGGTGAATGGAACGTGTAGAACCAGCAGATGGTGTGAAGTGTAGAAAACAACAATCAGCCAGAAAAAAAGTGCTGTAAAGAGTAGGTAAGTTAATAAATTGCAAGCAGCAGAATAACAAAAAATAAAAAGTGTGCTAAGAAATCATTAAACTGTACTCAAATATTGTAATGTAAAAGAAGTTAAAAGGTGGAGTGGTTAGAAAGGGGGGTGAACTGGGCAACTCTGTTTCCAAATAGAGTGCTCACAGTTAGCACTAAAAGTAGGGTTCATACCTCTCAACCTGGAAACATCAAAAATCTTGACAAAGGCCCATGAAAAATAGGTAAAAATCTGTACGCTGATTAACATAACATTTGCATACACAATTGTGTAACCCCGCCCACTCCAGTGAAATTGTGGCATACCAACTTTCAAACGTAAACTGACATACAGACAACCAAAATATGGCCCCTGCAGAAGATAACTGCAATTCAGTAAATGAAGAAATGAGTGATATGAGGTGAGAATGTGCACTGCAGGTTAGAAAAATGCTCATACCCTTTTGGTCCACCAGCCTTCCCACAACCATTAAGCCTAGTCCAATTGATTAATATGTCCAGTACTTCTTGGCATCCTGAGTATATTGGGCTTGAGAGACAAAAGCTGTGGTCAGTGATGAGTCAGATTTTACAAAGTTTTATGTTTTGAAATGAGGCTGGTTCTTAGTATCATGATTTGCTTGGTGCTGTCTACAGTACCTCCCAAAGATGCTAGAGTAACTAAAGTACTTAACTAACAAAGGTTACTTCTTTTGTTTATTTAATAAAGTTTGTCAGCCAAAGTAAAGCACTGATCCACCTAGAGCATTTTCACACACAGCACAGTGGAATTACAACCAAGCATACAAACTTTATTCAGTATCAATGCAGCAGAGGTAATTTAAGCACAAGTGTGCATAAAAGTATGCCATGATAATACACATCATAAAGGAACACAATCACAAATGCTGATATGATACAAGAATTCAGCCAGCAAAATCAGTAAGAAGAGTGCATGCATAAAGTCATATCATGCAGGATATTCTTTCTATATTATTTCCTTATAGAAACAAAGCATTTGCAGTAGGCATTATGTCTGAACATGGGATGTGAAGGAGCGTAAGGTGTAATGGGGGGGGGGTAAGAAGGGGAAGGAAAGAAACAGAAAAAAATAAGAATGAAGGGGAGAAACAAGGGGTACATTTTTCAGCTATCTCCAACCCAGGTTCTGGAGATCTGGACAATCCTACAGGAGTTTGGAACACGTTTACTATTAAGCCAGAGTGCATCGCCTTGATGAAGTTCGATGTAGGAAAGACTTCTTAAGTCTGCCTGAGTGAGTTAAGCACACTCCGATAGATGAGCTATAGCAGATGTTGGGTCTGTGGGAGAGTGGGGGTAATCCAAGAGTCCAGTAGCTCTGTTTTACCATATAGTGCGACATTATATAAACTAACAAACATATTGTTTTATTTTCAATATGCTGTAATAACATATATTCCTGTTATCTAAACGAAAAAGTCTTAAATTCCAGAAGCCAGTATGGAGGGAGATGGATAACTTAAGACACTACATCAAAATGGTCCAAACCTGCACCCACATTTTCTAACTCTGGCCCAGGTCAGCGTGCATTAGTAAGGAGGTATATGTGGGCAAAGTAAAAAAAGGACCCCAGCAATCTGCTTGATGTACTATATAAAATTATATTTCTGTGCTTAAAGCATTACAGAGCTGATAATTTCATATATGCATTTTCACTCATAGTTTTTCATTTTATATAAGTACGTAAACCAGTAAATCAGATGTTTTCCTTGTTTCATTCTAATACATAAACAGAATACACATCTTCTGCCAATAGATTTTTTCTAGCTCAATCATGGGATCTACCTCTTACACTTAAGGTTACAGCCCTACTGGTGTGTTGTTTAGATAGTATGTACTGATTTTAGTTTCAGTGATCTTTTTCATACCTCTTAGCTGTCCCTGATTTTGCATTTTATTTTTGTTCTGCTCCTCATAAAACTTTTGGTTTACTGGTAAATTACTGAGAATTACAGTTAGTCAATAATTCTAGACATTAAAGTTTCATATTTCTTATGGTTCAGGAAATGCATGCTGATCCAAAATCTAATATTCTATTAAATGTTTAAGTGAATTAGAGTAATATTTAAAATTATTCTTCATTTTGCCCCCCGCCTCACCATTGTATTTTATCATCTTGAATTCTTGAGCAGAGATGTTTACTGGCCATGGAAGTCTTTCTCAGGGTTCCTATCATGTAGTCGAACTTTTACAAGTTCGAACCACATATGGTCATGACCATATGTTCGAATTTGTAAAAGTTCGAGCGTGTGAATGGAAATCTCCATAAGCGGAGGTTTCCATTCACTTCAATGTGGTGCGATCTCGGAGTTGGTATATTTAAGTAGCGGGGGGTGCAGGGGGGCTTTCTCCCCTGCATACAATTTTTTTGTCCGCTGTATTTTTATTTTTTTATAGCTAGTCAAAGTTCTGTGGCTTCGGACATATGTGTTCGAACATGTCAGTCGAAGTTACGGAACTTTGACTATGTAATATAGACCCTCTTTCTCATATATGAAGTTTTGTTGCTTTTTGTGGAATATATAAATAATTCTTGACATGATGAGTAGCCAAAAGACAAAAATGCTCTTGCCATGCTATAACATACTGTTCTGAGCTACCATTTTGCGTCAATAATCTCTTTCTTTCTGTCAGTGTTTCTCTTCAAGTTTCTCTTTCAGTGTATGTAAATGCAGACAGTCTGTTATTTCCTTGTCTGTTCATTCATCACTAAAATCACTCTGCGCTATAATAATTGTAATACTTTATACTGCATCTTGAAGTGCGATTACTCTGTTATACTAAAATGACAACACCAAGTAGTGACCTGGGAACATATTTACAGTGCTGACTACAGCTGTGGTAAAATGCATTCTCCTTTAACATTATATACAAAAAACACAACACTGCTGGTAAAATCTTGATGCTACTTTGTGAATTCATGCTTTGCAGCAGACTCATTGGTTGAGACAAGAAACTTCCATACAGGAAGGCATGGCACAAGTTTTTAAACACATGCAATGTACAGTTATGTCATATTCAAAAGCAGTAAGGGGGAGGTGTATTGATGTCTACTGGACAAATGAATAACAAATAAAGCTCCGGTAATATATTGATGAAACAAGTAATGAGTACAAAGCACAGTAAGAAGCAAATGGAAGACAATGAAACATTGACCGTTAACAGAGATATATACTGACAAATGAAGCGAGAAATGAGGGTCTCTCACTCACTCTTACAGACACACACATGCACGCACACACACACACACACACACACACACACACACACACACACACACACACACAAATACACACCTAAAACCGAATGGATAACAACCTCCTCAGCAGCATCATAACTAAAACAGAACAGTTAACAACCTCCTCAGCAGCATCATAACTAAAACCGAACAGATAACTGTGCAGCATAATAAATACCTCCAAGTTTGTTCCACTCCATCAGCAGCATAATATAACCCCGAAGAGATAAGTGAGTGCCATAATAAATACCTGCAAGCTTGTCCTATTCCATTCCTGCCTTGTGGCTTGTTCTGTTCTGGAACCACCACCATTAACCTGTTTTCAACAGCCTCACGGCTTGGCTGGAGCAGCCAGAAATGCATGTATGTTATGCTGAGCCCTTGAGCTCAATTCTGACTGGCTGGCAGGCCATTTCATGGAGCTGATGCCATCATGCATATGATTACGTCAGCTCAAAAAAGCAAAAAAAAAATGAAAATAAAAAAGCCGGAAAATTCGGAAATTAAGTGGTGCCACTTGCGAATTGTGGCACCCCATTATCGGGACCTCAAAACTGGTAAAAAATGAGAAATTTGGTACAATTGGGAGGTATGTTAATGTTCTTAAGGAATTTGAACTTAGCACTAACTTTACTCCAGGTAAAAGTGATGAAAATAGTCAGTAAAATGCCTACACTGCTGAACAAATTACATTCACAGCTTCGATTTCCCAGTTCAGAGGGAAGTTCTTATACAGTAAAGATAAACACACAAGTCCTGATCTCAAAGATGGTGGTGGGAGGGATGTCAGTTTTCTGCTCTGCAAATTGAAAAGGTACTGCAAGGTGAGAAGGAAAGAGGTAGAGAAAATATTCACACCTGTGTGCCCTGTTCAGTCACAGCCTCACCTCAGGCTTTGTCCCTACCGAATGGCACACTGCTACGCTCATCCCTCTCCACAAAGGAGGGGTAACTACAGACCCTGGGAACTATCACCCCATTAGCCTGAAGAGTCTGATATGCAAAGCTATGGAATGCATCATCATGGACCTAATAAACAAGGATATAGAGAATCTCCAAACTCTGGATCTCACACAGTTTGGTTTTGTGAAGGATAGATCATGCCTGCTCAACTTGGTCGACTTCTTTGAGTCAGTCACCAGAGGTGTGGATGAAGGCAAGGTGGTTTATACAGCCTACCTTAATCTGGCCAAGGTCTTTGATACCGTTCCCACTCAGGAATCAGAAATCTCACTAAGCTAGGCATCATCCCCTATATCACTAGGTGGGTTGCAAACTGACTCACAGATAGAACCCACAGTGTGAAAGTAGCTGACTCCAAGTCAGACTGCCGACCAGTCATGAGTGGAGTCCCACAGGGTTCGGTCCTGGGTCCTCTCATGTTTGGTATCTACTTCTCTGAAGTCCAGGCCAACACGAAGGGACTCTGGCTGACAAAGCCTGCAGATGATTGCAAGTTGGGAGCTATTATTAACTCCACAAGTGATGTTGACATCCTACAGAAAGGCCTCACTGAGACCGACTGGTGTCAGAACCATGGCCTTAAGCTCAATGCAAAAAAATGTGTCATCATCCCCTTTGGGAAAATCCCGGTTCCCATGAATTACCACATCGATGGTAGCCCACTGAACACAGAAGGCATTATAAGAGACCTGGGAACACAGGTTGACAGCAACCTCTCTTTTGACAACTACATTGCCACTGTGGTCAGAAGGTCCTTCTATGTGGCACATCTCATTACTAAGGGTTTTGCATTTAGAAAGAAAGAGGTCATTGTCTCTCTCTACTCTTCCCTCATTAGGCCAATCATCGCGTGAAATGCCTCATTTGGCATGTACCTAACTAGACACCTGCAACAACTGGAGAGGCCACAAAAGTACCTCACAAAGAGGATCCTAAGCCTTAAACACTTGTCCTATATGGACAGACTCAAAAAACTCCAACTATTCTCTGTCTCATATCACCTACTTAGAGGCGATCTCTGCTTGACTTACAAAGCCATGTCTGACCTATCTCTGTTAGAAATGCTACATCTAAAGAAATCCCAATCCCTCTGCACCACAAGCTCCAGAGACCTCAACCTCATTACCAAAATCAACAGAACGTGCTGGGGGGACAGGTTCATAACCCAAAGACTGCCCATGCTGTGGAATAGACTTCCCATACATGTCAAACAGAGCACCTCACTGGCCCTCTTCAAGAGAAATCTTGATGAGTGGATGGGAAATAGAAAATTCACCCCAGGGATCACGCCAGTGGCTGTACTTGACAGAGGCACTGGGAACTGAGGTTGGGTGGCACGATGCCAGGGTAATCGTATGAGCTAGGCTTGTAAAGGCCCCAGGGCTATTAGCCTAATACACACCTATGAACCTATGAGCTTGCAGGGGGAGAGGAAAACAAACTTAAGAATGATTACTTAGTTGGTGTATGCATGAAATCAGACAAAGTATAAAAATCAGTTCAACAACTGCAAACATCGAGGAGCTAGTAGT